>NW_007726879.1:533634-536660 GCF_000696425.1 Galeopterus variegatus
GGGGGGGGGGGGGGGGGTTAGCAGAGAAAACCCTCACTGTACCTCAGAGATTACTGATACATGCAGCTTTAGCATTTAATGAATATCATGCTCTTATCAGTATATGAAGTAAAAGAAAAGATTTAAATATTTCTCAGCACAACTACACTGAAAGGGGAGGTGTTAATCCAGTCAGTTAAGCCCACAGAAATGTTCATAAAAGCAAAAAGCATTGGCCATATTAACATACGTATTAAAGACTGAAGGTGGGGTGAGCAAGTGTGAAAAGTGAGTCAAATAAATTTTTCATCTAAAGTCTGTCCCTGAATTTCAGTTTATTAAAACCAAAATCATCAGTGATTTCTTCTGCTATCTCTCTTCCTCTGAAATGAGAACTGTGTTCAATTAACTGTTCACCAGCCAATTCACAAAATCAGAAATGCACTGCCAAATAGTAAGCCTGAATTGAAATACGATGCCCAAAATAATGTGTTCATGTGTGATTTGGGATGTTGAAAGAAAAAAAAATGGTGCTTTCAAACCTCACACTCTTCTTTCTACCCCCAGGCATTTTAGTGCCTGAGGTCCTGCTAAATCCATAAAAATACACTTTAGAAAAGTCCTCCTTCAGTCATGGAATTGCTTGTGATGAACACGTACTGACATGAACAACCTTCTGAAGATCAGAGAGACTAGTGAACTTTCCCAGACCCTGAAATTGTCAGTCTTTTTTAAGCACTTTCTTAGATAAACATATAAAATTGACCTTTCAAATGACACCAGAATATGTGCCAGGAAGGGTTAGTGGGGGGATGGGGAGGGGGGAGTTAATGCCAGTATAACCTGTTATATAAAGGATAACAGAAATCACACACACACAAAAAGAAAGAAAAACAAACAAGGAATGTAAAAGATAGTGGGGTTATTCAATACATGAGATATTTCTTAGTGGTGCAATTGTCACTAACACAGTAATTAACAAATATAATCATATAGATCTTTGAGTTCTGAAAGTATCAAAAATGTAACAAATGTGACACTAGAAAAACCAAAGCTTATTAAAAACACTAGTAATCAGTTTCTAATGACAAATAAAGAGAAAAACTTACCAGAGGACATTTCAGGAAGCAAGATGACCGTGAGGAAAATACATCCAGGATTCAAACAGATATTCCATGATCTTCCCAATCAGGGTAAAGTAGTGATCTGCAGGGTGGTGGAACTTTGAAATAATCAGCAGCTGGGGGTGGCATGTAACCGAGTAAAAACGAGGTACACGGAGAGCCACAGATGGCCCAAGTAAAGGAATCAAAATGTGAAAGGGGTGCTTTCAATTTGGGGGGGTGGTAAGGGAGTTTCTTTGTGGTGATCCTTAGGCAGAAAAAGTGAACATTTACAGACTGCACATCCCCATGCAGTGGGGAAAGACAGATGCTGTGTAACCCCAGAGAGCAGGAGGTGGGATACAGATAAATCTGCAAAGAGGAGTGCAAGGATGCGTTGGAGACAGCGCGATCGAGAGAGAACTAGTGAGCAAGGCTGTAGTCATCCTGATAGATGGAGCAGCAAGAGTGATTTAGGCTCCCGGGGAGGATCCAATGAGATTCAAGAGGACACCGCTTCGGAAATCCTGCTCTGATCTTCCCACTCAGTTCTCTAAGAGTTACCTGCGGTGGGAGCATTCTTATTAGGATTAATACTGTTGCATCAGTGCATTTCACTAGGATTTCCCTTGAACCCTTTAACTCGCAGCCACTGAGGGAGGCGTAGTAAGAAAGCCCGACACAACCAACCTCCCAAATAAACCGTTTCGACCGGTCACATTCCGATGACCAAATCATCCGCGATTTGCATTGGGGGTGGGGAGTGGGGGAATCAAAGAGCTAAAGGTGTAGACGAGTCCTAGTCGTTGGGCGCTTTCGGGGACGCTGTCCGGGGGAGGCTTAGTCGAGGGGACTGTGGTTACATGCGGCGGCGGCGGCGACAGCCCTCCCGGGTCCCATTTCCTCGGCGAACGCTGCTGCCCGCGACTCAAGGCAATGGACTTCCATCCGGAGCCTCAGCTCCAAGTGCCTCCCCTTGCCTTAGTACCTAGAGCTTTGGAGGAGCTGAGCACCGTCCCTGGGGGAGCAGGTGACAGGCTGCGAGGCGCCCGCCTCCCCTCTGATTCCCGCACAGTGGCCGAGGGAGTGTGCTAGGAATGGCTTTGCTCCCGATGCATTATGTGGCCATGTTCCTGTCCCGATAACCTGATCGATCTGGTAAGATTAGCTTTATTCCTTCTCCTTTTCCTCTCCGTTGCCCCCTCCGCCCTCCAGCCCTAAGCCCCCTTCTCTTTCCTCTTGGAAACCAGCTTCCCCAAGGGAACTGTCTGTTTGCAGATGATTCCCACCTCGGCTGGGGGCTGAATCCCCCTCGCTGCCCCGAGTCCTGTCCTTAGGAAGGGTCCCCGCCCCCGCGCGGGTTCGCTCTCGGAGCCGCGGTGGCTGTAAAGGGCGCCCTGGGGTCTTCTGCCCTCTCTGCTCGGGCTCTGCCTTTCTTCGGACCCCGAGGCTTAAGAATTATCCGCCTCCCTCTTTTTTTTAGAAATAGGAGGGAAAGGTAGAGTGGAAATTGATTTCTTGCAGAGTCGGTGGCGCCGAATGACAGAGAGAATAAACATTTGCCCTGGATAAAAACGTTCTTGGTAAGTCATCTTATTCTCTGCGGTTCAAAAGGAAACACGTTGCTGCTCACTGCCCCACCCCCACTCCATTCATTTATTTGCTTCTGTATGTAAAGCACGAGCTGGGCCGGTGCACATTTTCTTTTCCTCTTTCCTAGAAGAGTAGGAGCATGTAAGGGTGAATTTGAAGTAGGGGTTTTTAAGGAGACAAGATGAACTCTTGGAGGTCCTTCCTGTCCTGTACTAAAAACCCTAAGAAGAAACGTAAAGCAAATCCCTGCTTCCTTACTCAAGGGGCGTTCAAGTGTCTCTTTATTTCCTAGTAATTCTCCTAATACTCTCTCTCTCTCTCTCTCTCTCTCTCTCTCTCTCTCTCTCTCTC
>NW_007726880.1:0-39139 GCF_000696425.1 Galeopterus variegatus
AATTCCCACTCCCCCCTCCAGGGTCTGCGTTGAATATCCCGCGGGTCGGGACAGAAATGAACAATGCACCCAGCAGTAAAACAGGCAACGCTTTATTAAAAGAGGAGATAGACTTATGCATAAGGGGGTTAGCTACAGGAAAGGTAGCCCCCCGAGGGGAGCTGCTCAGGGTGTTTTTATAGGGAAAGGGATTATGGGGTGCAGGCCAGCATCATCAGTCTGTGCCTCTGGGGTTGGTCCATTCTGTTCTTCCTGGTTGTGTCATGGGCACATGCTCAGTTAGGGCTTTGGTCTTTGCACCTGCTCAGTAGGTCCAAGATGGCGGTGGTGTTCATTATTGTCACCCTAAGAGGGTCACTGTAGCTGTCACCTTGCAGCTTTGTGCACATGTGGAAACTCCTAAAAGGGTCTTAAGGTTAATTTGTAACTTAATTTTTACAATTACAGGAAACAAGCCTTGGGGAGGGGTTTTGCAACTCAGTGAATATCTGTTTTCCTCTTATCTCAGTTTATTTTATCAGAGCGGGCCATGGAGTAATCACGTGCCTTGGGTGGGGGGAGTCTCATGACTGAGGAGTGGAAAAGCAACAGTGTCCTCTGCAGGGAAAATGAACTTAGTTTTGTTCATAGTCCCTATTCTGTCTCACACTGAATAACAGCAGTGTGGTCATACAGAAAAATAAAACTAGTTTTTTGTTTTGTTTTTTAAAGTCATAACAGGGCTGGCAGGTGGCTCACTGGGGAGAGCATGGTGTGCTATTGATAACACCAAGGTCAAGGGTTTGGATCCCCATAATGGCCAGGTGCCAAAAAAAAAAAAAAAAGGGCTGGCCAGTAAGCTCAACTGGTTAGAGTGCAGCCTTGTAACACCAAGGCCAAGGGTTTGGATCCCTGTACTGGACAGATGCCCCCCCCCAAAAAAAATAAAATAAAATAAAAGGCATAACTTAGTGGAAGACTTTAGCATGATTCTGAAGAGCTGCAGTAGAAAATAAAAAGTATATTTGAACCATAAAAGGACTGAGGTAAAATAATCAGTATATATTATACCTGGTGCTATATATTACACCTCTATATAGTTTCAAAAAAGTAAACATTAGTTTTGTAAGCACTGAACTTTCACACATGAGATTTGGGCAATTGGCCATGGGACAACAAATTGTGATTCTCTTTGGACTAATGAACTACCCAGTTTCCTTGACAGTTGTTCTGGGCTCACACACAAACGGTGCCCATGGCTTGCCCGCCGTTCCTTTGGCATCAAGGCACCTGGGGCCACAATGGGACATTCTGATCACACAGAGAAGGGGCAGGTGGGACCGGGATTTGAAAGGACCCCCAGTGTGAGATTTGCATGGCTATTTTTGTGATGCGTCCAGAGGTTTGCTAAAGCTTCTCTGCTAGGGTAATTAATTATCATTTCTTTAACTACTTTATGTAAGGGCGACTGTATGTTTGACCTTGAGGTGAAAATGTGCTTTATCAATCCACATCTAAACAACCCAGTCGGTCTGGGAGAATTGGAAATAGACCTTTTTGGGGGCGAGGGGATAGGGTTGTAAAAAATAGTTTTTGAAATTACACAAAAGTGATTTATGAATGTATTGGTATTGGAAAAAATTCAAGGAGACATTCTGCCTAATCCTATCCACTATCATAGACTGACCCACTGCCAATATCATGATGTACATCTTTTTATGGCCTTTTCTAGGAACATACACACACTTTGAAAAAAAAAAATGACAAAACTTTTCATTTTTAGACCAATGTAGTTTGTTGGACTTAACAGGACCGAAGCCATGTTGGGACCTAAAACTGTAAGGGCTGTAGGCAAATTTTAAAAAGACAGTTTTTTTTTCTTGGCATGCATTTCTCGGATTTCCCTCTTTTCTAACGGTTATTTGATATTTTGAACCTTGGTTGTGGGGCAGGATGACATTATTTACATAAATGTAAAGTTGTTTTCCAGCCAGCCTGAAGCTGCAAACTTGCACATACTACCCAGATCCTGAGATAACAGCAAAGACGGAGCAGAAACCAGACGAGGCCTTGGCCAGACCTTGTACCCGACTTGTAGACAGGGTCCCCTCCCTGCTCATGTGCCCTCCCTCCTGCCTTTCATTTCGCATGTTCCATTCCCTCAGCCCCTCTTTAAAAAACCCCTCAGCAAACCTTAGCCTTTGAGATGGGGTAGCCTACCATCTCCTTCCGCTGAGTACATCTGCTTTTCTAAACACCCACCATTTGACTTCTGAGTGGTTTTTTTATTTTTCCTTTTTGAGGGGGGCGGGCAGCCAGATCTGAGTTCGGTAACAGGTTCACAGTCAGCTGTATGAACTAGAGCAGAGAGACCCCAGATTGCTCCCCATGGCAACATCTTGCACTACTATAGTAGAACATCACAGCCAGGAAATCGACAGTGATATTGACAGCAGGGCTCAGGACACACACTCCAAAGAATGCCTCTTTGGCACAGGATTATTCTGAGCTGATCGTTTTGAGAAACAGCAGACACAGGAGAAGCTTTGAAGACAGAGTCCCTTTTGTAAGATAAATTTACATCTGTAAAGGAAATCTCCATTTGTAAGAGAGTCTCCCTCTCTGCACCAGGCAGAGGAGGGTGACTAAATCACCAGACACTCTAATCCATGGAGAAGACTTACATCTGCATAACAAAATTTACCCTTGTTTTATGGTGCTTTTCCTGGCCGTCTCATCTTAACCAGGCTTTCCCCACACCCTTCTTTCTTTGTTTCAGCAAACGATGGTATTTAAGCCTGGAGACCACACTTTGATATCTACTCTAGAGATTTACTCGTTTCTCTGGGTTATCTCCCATGCATACAGGAAGTATACAGATTATTAACCTTCTGTTTGTTTTTCTCTTGTTAATCTGCCTTTTGTTATAGGAAGTCCAAGATAAGAACTCACAAACGAACCGGTGGAGAAAGTTATTTTTTCTCCCCTGCAATTTAACATACTGACCTTTCTCCAATTTTCCCAGTTTTACGTGCATTCATTTGTGCCTGTGGGTATTTAGTTCCATGTAACTTTGTTGCATATGGATTTATTTGACAACCACCAAAGTGAAGGTACGCAGCAATTTCACACACACTGTTTAAGCGTTTCATTAAAGTATAAATAAGTTCAGAAAAGTTCCCATATTGTCACAAGTAGACAACTAGATAAATTTTTACAAGTAGAAATTCACCATGTAACCAGCGCAAGGTCAAGAAACAAGCTCCCACAGAAGATATTTTCATACTCCCGCCAGTCACTATTTGTTAAGGGTAACCACTATCCTAATTTCTGACAACATAGAATAGTTTTGCCATTTTTTTAAGGTAAAAATGGAATCATGATATATTCTTTTATGTGTATGGTTTTTTTTTTCACTCAATATTATGTTCGTGAAATTTTAATAATATTCTTGCATACAGCTGTAGATTATTCATTTTATAACTGTGTAGTTCTGTATTCTACTCTATGAATATACTGCAATTTATTGATTCATTCTATTGTTGCTAAGCATGTGGATAGGTTCCAATTTCAGCCTACTTCAAATAGTGCTGCTATGAATATTTTAATAAATGTCTTTTGGTAAACACATATTCACATTTCTATTGAGAATATACTGAAGAGTGCAGTTTCTGGGTCTCAGGTATGGATATTGTAAAAGAAAATCCAAGGCACATACAATTTCAGAATTTATTTCATAAGAAGCAATGCATAAATTGGGGAACACCAGACCGAAAGAGGTTTAGTGTTCTATTGACAATACGTCAGGGGCAAGTATTTATAAGGAAAATGTGGAAGCAAAACAAAGAAATTATTTGATTGATTAATAGTTACAAAGTTGCCCTTTTTTGTTTACGTATTCAGAAAGTTCTTAGTCACATAATCATATGTTAGTTGGCTGCTTTAAGTAAACAAGTTTAAGGCTATTTTTAAGGCCCAGCTGGTTTTGTCTGTTCAGGAATTTTCAGGCTTGGTCTCCATTTTAATTCACTTTAACAGTATTCAGCTTATTATATACTCATGATCAGTTTTCCAATTTGTTATGCTGATTGACAGCCTCACCAGCAGTGTCTGAGTGTTCCTGTTGTTTTACATCCTGCCTGCACTCTGAGTCTTTTTCTTTTCACCCGTTCTGTTGGGTATGTACTAGTGTCTCCTTGCGGTTTCAATTTTTGCATCCTTGAGGACATGTGCTTGTGTGCCATCTGGATATCTTCATTCACGAAGTATCTACTTAAGTCTTTTGCTGATTTTTCTATTGGATTGTCTCTCTTTAGCTTGTTACAAAAATTATAAGTTCCATTGTTTTGGACAAAGCTCCTGCACTAGGCTCCAACAGACCAGACTAAAAATCGAAATGGAGCCATCCCTGCTAAAGTTCCACATTATAAAACTGAAACTGAGTTGTTATCTGGCCTTCTGAGAAATCAAGAGAGAAAACAGCCTAATTTCCCAAACAGACCAGTTTCAATGGCATGATAATGAAGTTCCCTCTATTTTAATCCTTCACGTGATGTAACCTGATGTTAAATTTTTCTGTTGTTCTTTCTCCCTGTCCCCACCTTACAAGGAAGGCAACTTTGAAATGACCAATCCACTTTTTGTTCTGTTTCTGATTTCTCTACTCCTCTTTCTGTCTACAAACCCACCCTACTCTGCTGGACTCATTGTGAGGCAGGAGTTTAGACAGAGACAAGAGCAGGAGAAGAAAACCTGGTTACTTGCAAATGGGACAAACCATGTCCCTGAGCAGGCAAGCACATGCAGAGAAGCAGCCGCAGGAGACAAAGACAATTCCAGACAGGGAGCCCCCTACCAGCTAAGGCACCATTCGGTTGGACCAATGAGTGAAGGCACCAAAAACTTTAGCCAATAAGACAGAGACTACACTCAGGGCTCAACCAATGATTCAACAACAAGAATCCAGCTAAGGGGACTTAAACCCCTGGGAATGTAACCACTGGGGATCTTGAGCCACTCTCTCGCTTGAGCCTGCTCCATCCTCTCTAGAGTATACTCTTGCTTTGCTCTTTGCTCTGTGCTCTTTACCTCTGGCCTGTCTCATCCAATTCTTCCCTTGAGACACCAGGAACCCAGATTCAGCCAGTGGGACCTGAAATTTCCCTTAACAATTTGGAACACTTATTCTATTTTATGGAGTGAGGTGTTGCCTGATTCTAGACTTGCAAATAAAACCAGTTGAGCCCTTTAAACTAGATTCGTTGTAATTTTGTCCTTTGACAACGTTATTGATTTATAGGTTTTATTTATTTCTGATCTGAGTCCTTTCTTGGATACCCGTATTGCCAATATCTTCTTTCAGTCTCCAGCTCATCTTTTCACTCTCCTAATAGTGCTTTTTGATGAAAAGAGGTTCTTAATTTTAATATCATTCTATTTCTTCTTTGCTTTGTGTTTAATGCTCTTTTAAACCGATTTAAGAAATCTTTGATTTCTCCCATGAAGATGTATTCTTTTGTTTTCTTCTAAAGGTATATTTTGTTTCCTTTCACATATAGATCTGTGATGTATCTGGAGTTGCAGATACAATTAATACAAAAAAAATTATTTTTTTATTTATGTTGTGGGATAGGAGTCAAGATTCATTTTTTTCCATATGAAAAGCCAGTCAATCCAGCAACATTTATTGAAAAGTTTATTAACCTCCCAACTCCTTTGCTTGTCACTTCACCTTTATCATAAATCAAATGACTATTTGCATATGTGTGTGGCCTATTTCTGAACTTTATTCTGCTTCATCAGCCCCTTTGGCTATCCTTTCACATATCAATTCAACATCCTCTTAATTATTAGAGCTTAATAGGGGTTGATAGCTGATAATCTAAATCACCTAGTTTTGCTCTTCAAGATTGCTTTAGCTATTGCTGACCAGGGCCAGCCTTTCAGGGCCCCATGCAGTGTTCTGTGAAGACCTTAGCAGGCTTTAAGGAAGTGGTAGATTTAAGCAGATTTAAATTTTTGAAAGTTGTCTTTGGTCACAAGAAGTGTATGTGGAGAGACTAGACAAGCCGAGCAGCTATTGCTACAGTCCATGAATGTTGTGAAAGTAGCTATGGAAAGAATGTGTTACTGGAAGTCACAGGGAGTCCAGTTTCTCTCTCTGGCCCTAAGCTCCCTGTTTTCTCTGCCCCAGCTGCACTGGCCTTTTCTCACCCTTCATTCTCCCCATATGCTCCTTCCTGCCACTGGGCCTTTGCACATGTGCTTCCACCTGCCTGGAACTCCCTACCCATTACTCTTGGTCATTACTCACAGCTATGTTCTTCCTATCTCGCTCAGATGACATTTCCACAGAAAGCCTTCCTTGAGGATGATGGTGACAACAGCCATCAAAGTAACAGCAGACTTTTATTCAATGGCTCCCAAGTACCAAATTCTATTCTAGAGGCTGGGGAAATGGAATTAAACAAAACAGACAAAGTTCTTGCTGGTGTGGGTAACCTTCTAGTGGGAGAGACAGACAGCAGACAGAAGAATGTACAATATGTTGAATATTAATAAGTCCTAAGAAAAAAACCTAATTACACATTCACTATCTCTGAGACTTTAAGCAAGTTACTTAACTTTTCTGAGATACGGAAACCTCCCTGCCCATGTTACAGGCTCATGTTGGGGATAAAAATGGAGAACGTAGACCAGCATGTTTTTCAAGTGCTGTAGTCAAGGTACAGTTGACTAAATGTTGGCATGTTGTAGCTCTGTCTGCTGTGCTTAACTCTGTGCTCTACCTGCCAAACCCCTTCTAACTGGAGGGTGTTATGATCACACACACTTCAGGATTCTGGGGGACAGTGGGGCACTGAACAGACAGGACCCCTGACCTCACAGTGCTCCCATGTCACATGCCAGCCATTAACTATGATTCCTTCAGAAGCAATGGGTTCTTCCCTGCAATGACCATGCTTGACATCTCTCCCATCTGCGCTGTGCTGGGGAAGTGCTGGGGTTTATATGTTCTCTTATTTGTATTTGCTTCCTGTCTCTTAGAGGAGATAAAAAAAAGCTGAATTGCTGAATTCAGCTGAATTGCTGAATTGAATCAGCTTATTTTTTTTTTGTTTTGTGCTGCTATGAGATATTTTAAGATATCTTTGAAGGGAAAAATAATTCCAAGAAAGAACCTTCTGGTGTTAAAAACTCTAGGGTTTTCATGTGATAAGATGCAGCATAAAAGCATAAAAGAAAAAAATTTTTTTCTTTTAAAATTTTGAGCATTTTGAGTTTCTCCAAGAAAAGGCCCTCTGCAGGTGTAGTTTTAGGCATGGAGTCTTTAGTGCTCAGTAATGATTAATAGGCTGCTTCTGCCGACAGTTCAAGACTCTTGGAGATGCTCATTGAATGGAGGAGCTGGTCAGAGCCTTCCAGATCTGAAACAGCCCTGTTTCAGGGGTGCCCCTCCCTCATGCCACTGCCCACTGCTGACAGGCTGAGGTCCTTCTGCACCTGGTCTTGACCGAGGGTTTGCAGTATGTCCACTTCTGGGCCAACTTAGGAAACCAAACCTGATTCCTGAGAGCCAAGTAAGGGATGTTGCCAGCTCCACACTGCTTATGTGGCAGGCATGGCCATGGTGGCCCACGTGGCTTTCACATGGTTTAATGCACCTCCCCTAGCTGCCCTGTCCGTCCATCCTGACCCTTATTTTCATCAATGTAAGAGAAAAAAACAAATTCTTTTCACACTTAGCAGTTCTCCAGCGGACACCAACTAGATGTTCTGTAATTGAGTTCAATTTTGACCCTATCTACCTAAAATTTAGAGTCAGATCCTACAGGTTAAGGCCTCAGTCCTGTAAGACTGCCCCCAGCTTTAGGTGCCAATCACAAGTAGGAGGTTGTCACCTGTTCTTCTGGCCAACTGGCTATAAATTGGGGTTCCCTCTACCCTCTTCCTGAGTCCGATTAATTTGCTGGGATGGCTCACGGACTCGGAAAACACTGGCTTACATTTACCATTTTATTATAAATAATATTATAGAGGACACAGATGAAGAGCCCGATGCAGAGATGGACAGGGCACGGTCCGAGGGGAAACAGGGCGAGGGGAGGCCCTGTCTGGGCACATCACCCTCCTGGCACCTCCAGCAAACCAGAAGCACATCAAATCTTGTTCAAGAGCTTTTATACAGCTTGGTCTCCGCTCTCCCCTTCCCAGAAGGCTGTGGATGGACTGAAAGGTCCAACCCTCTAATCACTTGGTCTTTCTGGTGACCAGTCCCATTCTGCAGTACCAAGATGCCCATCCTGAGTCAGTCACCTCCTTACCATAAACTCAGGTGTGATCAAAAGGGGTTTATTATGAATAATATAACTCTACAATCACTCAGGAAATTCTGAGGGTTTTAGGTGCTCTGTGACAGGAACTAGGGACAAAGACCAAATATATTTTGTATTATATCACAATCTACTTATGTCTTGCTCTTTTATTCCGAAGATCACTCATCACACCCATTCCCCTGCCCTGCAGCTGGAGATATGGGGATCCAAACCCCTGACCTTGGTGTTATCAACACTGTGTACTAACCAGCTGAGCTAACCAGTTGGCTGTCATTTTCCAATTTAATTATAGAAGGTAAGAAACAAAAGAAAAACTACTTACCCCTCTCAATCTGTTGCCTAGTACACAGCCACTCTTAACAGTTAGTGGGTAGTCTTCCTGAGTCTGCTCTCAATTCACTCAGATCTATTTATATTCACAGACAGACACATGTATAGCAGAATCATCATATACATGTATACATGTGTGGTGCGTGTGTGCACATATATAACTTTTTTAACTTAGTAATGTTGTCAACGTATTATTTCCACATTAGTACATGTAAGTCTACATCATTTTTAATGGCTTCATATTGTTCCTTTATTCAACTGTGTAGTCATTCAGTCATTTTCCTCTGTTAAAAATGGAAGCGCTTTCCCAGTCTTTTTTCTAATGTTTTCTATTTTATTTTCTAGCAATACCCAAAACACCAAATATCTTGGAACATATTTGTACAATTATTTCTATTGGATGGATTCTTGGAGCTCTATTCAGTGTGGTAATAGTCCAAAAATAGACAGTGAGAGGAAGAGAATATACAAACAAATCTCATAATATATAGGAATTATAAATATTGGGAAAATGTGGCATTTTTAAACATTGAAGAAAGGATAAATTATCAAATAAATATAATTGTTATAATTAACTATGTACAAAAAAATGTAGTTAGATACCTTCCTCGGACAATATGCAAAACAATTTCCATATAGATTAGAGATCCAAATTCCCTAGCAATTGTATAAAGATTACCAGAAAATATAGAAGATTTATTTTTCTAACCAAGGAGGAAAATAGGGTGGGGATGGGGAACAGGGTTGAAAGCCAGCCTTGACAGAGAGGAAACTTATAAGCCATACAAAATAAAATGGACATATTGAATTTCATGCAAATTAATTGTACCTATAGCACACACACAGTCATACATTTGCACACACACAAAGTCAACAGCAAATGACAAATTTATTATTGCAGCATATACAACAGCAAAGGGTTAATACACCCAGTATATAAAGACACCCTACAAAACAGAGTTGGATAACCCAATAGACAAATGACATGAACAGATAATCAACAGCAAATGTGATCTTGACAGCTAACACATAAAAAAAGATGCTCAACTCTGATAATCAGGAAGACAGAAATTAACACAGCAGTAAGATATCATTTTTTTACCCTACATTTGAGAATAACAATTAAAAGACTGATAATAGCCATGGTGGTGAAGGGCATGAAAATGGGTATGTTTATACACTCCTGCTGGAAATGTAAATTGCTGTACTTTAGAAAATAATTTTGTAGAATCTATTTAAACTTCACACGCTCTAACTTTCCTCTCGATAAAATGACTTTTCTTTGGGCTAAAAGTGCTGTGTACCTCTGCCTGTCCCAATGCAGTTGACAGACACCAATGTCTCTGATGTCGTGGAGGGGGTCACCTGTCACGGGCAGTCAGTCTCTACCTGTGCTCATCCTGTTTGAGCAAACTGTTCTTGTCTGAGACGTAATCACCCCATGTAGGAGTTGGAGGGGCTCATTTGCCTGAAACTCCTTGATTTTTTTTTTTTTTTTTGTCTTTTTTCGTGACCGGCAACGGATCGCAACCCTCAGTGTTGCGCCCATACCGGACTGGGACCGGCAACAGGATCGCAACCCTCGGTGCTGCGCCCACACCTCGCTCAGCCAGTGAGTGGGAACCAGTCTGTATGTGGGATCTGAACCCTCGGCAGGAGCGCCGCCGCGCTCCCAAGCAGTGCACTGTAGCAGTGCGCCACCGGGCCGGCCCACTCCTTGATTTTTGAACTCCAACTATGTTCCAGGTACTATTCTTGGCACTTGGATACAATGAAAAAATAAATCAGTGAATTAACAAATTATTTAAAATAAGCATTATGTTCGGTTACAAAGTATCATGTAAGACTGGTTAGTACTTTCTAGAATAGTTAAGAATGACAAGAAAGCTCAGCAATCACCAGGTATTCTTCTTACATTTATTCTTCATTAGAATTAATAATGGTTGTTTTTTTTTTTTTTTCAAAGAATTACTACTTAGGTTTATTTACCAATTCTATTGCTTTTCTATTTTCTATATTAATTCCTCATCTGTTTTTCTCCCATTTTCTCACTTCTTGAGTTGAGTATGTCATTTTTAATGTATTTTTAAGTAATGAACATGTTGAGGCTATGACTTTGTCTTTCAACTACATCTATTTTATCTCTAGGAACAACTTTGAATTGCATCTGTTTTGATATGTAGTATTCTTATTACTATTTTATAAGTATTTTGCACTGAAATTGTGATTTGTCATTGATGCAAGCAGGCATTTTTCTCCCTCTAATTCTTTGCATTTTTATTGTTGGCACTTTATTGGTAATTTCTTGACTTCCTTTTTATTGTAGTTAGACAATGTAGATCATTTTTAGTTCTTGGAATTTATCGAGATTTTTTAAATGCACATAAAGTATTCAAAAGGAATGGGAAGATCAATAAAATAAAATACATTTGAGGACTGAATATAAGACAAAGGCAGTCAGTACATGGTGCTCTCACAACTGGACATGTATCCAGAAGAAAATAAAATTGGATCCCTACCTTCCTGATAGAATAGTCACTGTGGGTCAAAGAGTACGAGGAAACAGCTGTATGACGGAGGGCTGAGGATCAGAGAGGATCTAGACAAAAGCAGGGAATGAGTGATTGTTTTCCTTTGATTTAGTAATTAGGGTGTGATTTGAAACCTTAGTAAATGCAGTTTTAAGAAAAAAGAAGAAAAAGTGGAAGCAGAAGAAAATTGCACTGGGTTGTAGAGAGAATAAGAGATAAATAATACCTTGAAAGAGGTTCAATACTTCAAACAGTTTAGATGAAAAGAGGAAAAAGCAGGGATGGGAGAGAAAGACACAGTCACAAAGATGAGAGAGATTTGGCCAAAATTATTTACCTGCTGGAGGAAAAGCACCTGTTCAGAGACCAGATTGTAGGTATCAAAAAGGGAAGAGATCACTGTGGATAGGGTGGCCACACATTCCTGTTTCCTGGGACAGTCTCCAATTATGCCTGTTGTCCCAGCATCCAATCAAGTTGGCATCCTATGTCACTCCCTAAAACGTCCCAGCTTGGAGAACAGATTGTATGGTCACGCTTCCTATGAAACATCTTCCTGGAGAGTGTATGGTCCAAACCGCAGGTGGGGGCAATGACCTTAAACAGGAAGAGGGACATCTTGTCTTTGGAGACATACAGGAGGAAATGTCAGGAATGGGGCTGGAGTCTTCAGTATAGGATGCAAGACTCCAAGATCAGCTTCAGCCCCCGGATCAGTGGCAGGAGGCTGGCGGAGGCATACCCCTCCTCTAACATTCTTTGAAGCGTGTCAGGAGCTCCCACAGTGCAGAAGTGGGGCTCAATCACCCCACCCGACGTCCCCCCATGCCCACTGGGGCTTCAGGGAGGCGAATGAGGGAAGAATGACGTGGTGCCCTGTGAGCACCTAGGCCTGCTCTAGAACAAGTTAATTTTCTGAAATATGAAGACTTAGTCATGGAGCCAGGTAGATTAATTCCAAAGCAAGAGACATGTGTCTTGATAAGAAGAAGCCAGAAGGAGGAACTGAAGATATCAGGGGCAGACATGACTTGTAATTTATCCCCAGGACTCAAGAGGAGGGATGCCAAACATGTCCTGGTTTCTGCAGCTCCCTTGATGAGGATGCTCTGGATCCTGACCCCCAAAGCCATTTTGTGCTGTTAATGTCATAGATCAGCTAATGCATACAATGAAAATGTAAAAATCAGTGAAGAGATGTAGCTGGTATTTTAAGGGGTATGACTGGGAAAGCCTGGCTACCGTCATCCCAGCTTAGTGACCTGAGAACTTCAGTACATATAAAGATGGGATTGGCTTGGCACGGGCCCCGTGCCCACCCAGGGACTGACGAAAGAGGCCAGAAGGATGGGAAATGCAAGTCGATAGTCCCAGCAGAAGGACCTGGTTGTAACAAAGGAAGAAACAGTTTCCCATAGAAAATGAGGATCCTCTTACCAGAAAGAGGGGAAGGGGGGAGATTTACAGGCCAAAATAATGGATTTTCTCTATCATGGTGTCTTCTGTGGTCAGGGGGAGCAGAGCTGGTGCAGGAAGATCACCAGAGAGCTCACCGGGGCAGGAGGACAATGGGGGACAGCAAGGGGGAGACCAGGGGGCTAGTTTCCTGCACACCTGGGAGAACCTCCAGGAGGCTCACAGAGCTGAGAGCTGACGAAGCAGACACGGCCTCCTGCGGTGGCTTTCAGGTGGCTTTCATCCCCGGCTGCGTGCCTGAGTAGAATGGGTCATACTCTTTATGTGTACACGAACCTTGTGTTCTTTACTAAATTGTCAGTCCTCTGGCAGCAGGACCTGTTTCTGCTTCAGCTTGGATTTTCCAGGGAATATAGCACATCACCTGACATGAAATGTATGCAAAAGACGTAAATATTGGCCAAAGTTTCATTCTGATCAAAAGGCCCAGCGTTAGCTTCGTATCCACCTCTCGTTTTCCCGCACGTGTCTGTCCCATCCCGAGTCATTCCCGGTGCACGGTGCATGGCGCTTGGGGCTCTGTGCATGTCCCCTACCAAGTGTGCAGTCAGTGGAGGTTATAGAAACTCAACGTTAGCGAAACCCTCCTCCTCATGCTGTGCTCGGTGATCGCAAAGAGCCCATTCACCCGGTTCTCACAGTGTGTCCAGGAGGGCAGGGACGGGCCGTGGGATCTGCCGATAAGCCTGGGGAAGGGCGGCCACCTGCTGCTCTCACCCCCAGCCCCAGGTCATGCCAGCGCCTTTCACCTGCTCGTACCACGATTCCAGGTGAATTACTCCTTTTGGAAGTCAATGAAGTTTTTGCCAAATAGTTGCTAAACTATGGCCTTTCTAATGTGTAACCATGTTTACGTTAGATGACTCAAAGGTCCAGACCAATTACAACAAAATATAAAGGGTAAATTGAAATATGCACCATCCATCGAATTTCCATCTCGCTGTCTTTGGATTGCCACCATCAAAGGACCCAACGCTTTATGAGCTCTAGGGAAACCCATGTGGCCAATCCATGTCACTGGAAAACTGCCTTATGTAACTTAAAAGAAAGAAAGTATCCCTCCCTCTCTTTTGCTGCAGACCCTGGTGTTTCCAGCCGTCCCTGCTCCCAGCCCGCCTCCGCATCCGCATCCGCCCCTCACCGTCTCATGTCCTGTGAGTCACAAAGAAGTCCACAGCCAACGTGTCTGGCCAGCGCCAGGTATTCTTGTCAGGAGACGCTGCCACACGGGCTGCTCAAAGCGTGCCAGAGCAAGCTGGGGCGGAAAGTGCATTTTCTAATCTCTTGACTTTGAGAGTCTTAGGTGTCTAAAGACCTAACAGAGTCCTGAAAGGCCTCAGAAATGCTCTCTCTGAGTTTAATCTCCGTCTTCCAGAATAAATGACATTTTCTCATCCAGTCTCTTAGCTTGACGCAGTAGGGATTTCCAAAAGATGAACAACTCTGGTTGGTTGGAGGTTGGCTGCTCTTCAAACACAGGCTGCACCCTTCCTGGCCTTTCCACCCTCGCCAAGGTCCAAGGACGCTGTGTTCACTTTTCCATATTCAAGGATGAGGAATTTGATGTAAGTTTACAAGCTGGTGATTTCTAACAAAACCCAAGTTATGTTGCTTGGTTACTAGAAGGGATTTGCAAAAGTCACTCCTATCATAACGCCTAAGTGTTTGTACATGCACATGACTTAAATTTTCTTTTTTCTTTCTCCTTCCTTCCTTCCTTCCTTCCTTCCTTCCTTCCAACTCCTAGAATCGTGCCTGGCCCATGATAAGGACTCAGTATATACTTGTTTTATTAACGACTTTTCAGAACTAATATTGAAATGTTCTTTTTTTTTTTTTTTTTTTCCTTTTTTTGTCTTTTTTCGCGACCGGCAATGGATCGCAACCCTCAGTGTCGTGCCCGTACTGGACACGGGATCGCAACCCTCGGTGTTGCTCCCGCAACTCGCTCAGCCAGTGAGCAGGAACCGGTCTGTATGTGGGATCCGAACCCTCGGCGGGAGCGCCGCAGCACTTCCCAAGCGGCGCACTGTAGCAGTGCACCACCCGAGATCAGAACAGTAATAGACCTTCTCTGTTGCCTCTCCTCACCCTGAGTCATCCATATGCTTCCTCTTTGATGATAAAATAGTGATATTTTTTATCGTGGCTAACCCAGTGTTACGCACTCTGCGCTGGATTCTCTCATTTAACCTGTGTAAACCCTGTGACATCAGCATTGCTATTATTTGCATCTTTATAGGCAATGAAACCAAGATTTTGAGATGAAGTAGTTTTTCCTGGCTCTCCTGCCTATAAGTGGATGAGCAGGAATTTGAACCCAAGTTCTGCCAGCTGCAGAGTCTGTACCTGTCCCTGGGTATCTGTCAACAGGTAAAATCTACCACCCCATATGATGACCCAAGAGAAGAAAGGGGCTTTTCACTAAAATTTCAGTGTGAATGAATGCAGGGGTATCACATCAAGGTTCTCAGGATTTGCCAGTCAGTGGCAAAGAAACCCATGACCCTTGAGTGGCAAGGATCATGACCAGGACTCCACAGGGTAGCATTTATTCCAGGAATGGTCACCTGGTGGGATCAGCAAGGCTAGGTCACATGGAGCAGGATCACCTCCACCTTGACAGGAATACAGACTGGCCCCAACTCTCACTGACTGTTAGCAGCCATCTCAGGAGCCACAAAATTCCTCAGTCTACCCAGCTTGCACCAGATGAAGGATAGATGTTCCCTGCACCCCTGCCCTGGACAAACACCCCGATCTCCTTAGGTCTCCTGAACTTAGTACAGGCAGTCTCTTTGTCTCTTAGTTCAACTTAGAGGAGGACAACTTTCTTAAAAAGAATTTTATCAAAGATGAAAAATATGCATGTGCATACACACACACACACACACACACACACACACACACACACACACACACATCTACTGAACCCAGAGTTCTTTGCCCAACATAACTAAAGACCAGCAACATCCAGCCATAGTTTGACCAGGCTAGGAACAAATGCTGGGCATTTAGACCAAAATTCCTCTTCTTCAACCCTGACTTGGTTCAAGTAATGACAGGTCCATGGCTGATGGGCTTGGCGTGCTTGTAACAGGGACATTTGTTTAGCTTTTAGAATTTCTGCATCTCAACAAGAAACTTCCTGGACTGCTCAGGTGTCTGTCCAAATGGTTTGGCTTAGAAAGGTTTTGTAAATGCCTCTCCTGGTATTGACCTAGTTTGCCAGTTTGGTCATGCTGGGATAACTGGGCTGGCTGTTCCATCTAGGCATCTAGTATTGCTAATGCAAGTCATATTTACAATTGTTTTGAATGAGTGACTCTGACTTCTTCGTTCTTACAATTCTGCATTTCACGTACCAATGATTAGTTTCTAAACTGATAAGTCCAATACTTTCTTATAGAAAGTGTTGACATTTAACAATGAAGACTATCCTGGTTTACACATGAGAGTACTTAAAAAAGTTCAAGGAAAGATTGTATTCTCTTTTAATTCTATTTTTCCATGAACTTTTTGAAGTACCCGTATGTTATATACATATTTTTTCATTATTATTGTACTGATTCTAGAAAATCTGATCACTGTGATTTTGGAAGCTGCCTGGTAATCATATCCTAATCTTTCTATCAGTACGTATACTCTTGAAAGTTCAGGAAAAACATATTTTAGTCTCAAACATGTTTCTACTCAGCCCCAAACAGGCTCAAACTCCCGATTGTACTCCAAACTAAATTTTTAATGTAAAGTTAAATTGCTGCTTTGTAGCTATTTACTTTACTGTTTTAATAACTTCTTCATTCTCCACTAACATATCAGAGAGAACCGCTGGCATGCAGCACGCGTGTGCATACTCGCACATGGGCTCCTTTTCCATGGTTAAAGTACAACACCATCTGTCCTCTCTTTTTTTTTGTAAGCCAAGGTAACTCAATTTTTTCAATCAATAACAATATACAATGAAACCTCATCTGCTTAGGGGATGGCAGACATGGACTTTAAATTCCATTACGTGTTGTAGTTATTAATCATCTAATTAATTGGCTGAGGAATATCTGTTGCCTAGAGTAGTGTAAATTATTTTGACCCAACAGTATTTGCCCAATCAGATTTTACATATCTGCTAATGGAAAAATAAATAAACGTGCACAAGGCTTTATATTGGGCATCTCCTGAGGGGCATTAGATGAGTAAAACCTGTCCTGTGTTAAAGGATCTTACAATCTACTTGCTGGTATAAGATGTGGAATTTCCAAGCAAGGTGGGTGGTCCTCATTGGAGCCTGGGATCCCTTCCCCTTTTCCCATTGTCCTCATTTAAACATCCACAACATAAACCACCTTGAATTATTCTAAAGACAGCTATACATCTATATGTCTATATCTGTCTCTATGTCCATACTAACATCTACATCTAAAAACACAAAATAGAAAAAACATGTATCCCCATTGCAAAGTAAAACTAAAAATTAGCTTCATCCCAGAGTGCTAATCCCAGAGTGCATGAGGGATTTTTGCAAATATAATGTGGACGGGATTAGACAGAACAAACCAGTTGCTGATACATGTCACATCCAGAGATAAGCATGCCTGGAAAAGAGGGATGGCTGGCCCTGACAGCAGCTCACTAACACCCTTTCATCTAAAAGCACAGCCTCTTCAGAAATAGGTCCACGGGCTTCCTGGAGCACTCCAAAATCCCCTAACTTGACGTTGCTTCACATCTGCAAAGGAAGGGCACTGAAACTCCACCAAGACATGGAGCTTGCTCCTTATGGCTGGCCATCCCAGGCAGAGGGACAGGTGTGTGCATGTGACATGCATGTATGTGTGTATGCACACACATTCATGTGTGTAGTATGTATAGGCATTTGTGTGGAGTCCCATCAGCATCTCTTCTGGGATCATACTGGAGACCAGGACAAGATGAAGCTCCTCCTCTGACCTGACTGACCCCTCCCCACCCTCAGGTCATCCTAACCCCTGGGGTTCCAGATCCCCAAACTAGTAAGCCACTGCCAATGCTACGTTGCCGAATCAAATACAAGATGCCCAGTGAAATCTGAATTTCAGACAAACAACAAAAAATTTTAAGTAGAAGTAGATCCCAAATATGTTGTTTGTGGGAAATTCAAATTTGCTTGTTTGTTTTATCTAAACACCCCATCCCTGAATGATTGATAAGGCACAAGGCATAGTGGTTAATGGCATGGGCCCTTGAGACAAGCTGCCTGGTTTCTAACCCTGACCCTACCACTCACAGTCTACAGAACCCCGGGCAAGTCACTTAACCTTGCTGGGCCTCGGTTTTCTCATCTGTAAAATTGGAATAATAATAGCACCCTCCCCCCCCCCCCCATATTTTTATTGACTCAGATACTGATAGCAGGAGAAGAGCATGAGGATCAGGCTGGGTGAGGCTGCTGTTCACTCTGGTGAAAAGTGACTAGAATGGACTTGAACTGTAAGGCCAGAGTGAGTTACCAACTTTTCCCTTGCCTCTTCCTAAGGCAGATGCATTTCCAAAAGAATGCCAAGATAATAGCATCAGTCATCAAGAGGGGCTCATCTGTCTTTTAGGTTTTTTTTAAAAATTTTGGGAACACACAAAAATGGAATTCACACATTATGATATAAACTGATAAAATCTTCTGACAAGTTGGCAGAATTGTAGCCCCCAAACAGCAAACTGTTAATGGGAAAATAGCAGGTGCAGACTTACCACGTCCGTTCCCAGCCCTGGTCCTGCTGGTTACCTGGCAGCCACTCTGGAAGTGGTGTAAATGACTGACACATCTATTTTCACATGTTTGTCTGCCAAGAATATGACTAGACTGAAACAATTGGGTTTTCTCACTGTAGGACTTGGTTGCTGGGTGCTCAGAAAAAGTGGAAGGTAGGAGAAGGTGGAGCGGGGAGCCTCCTGCCTTATTCACCCGCTGCATTCACAGGACTGACCTGACCATCCATCGGGGATACAGATTTTCAAACAAGTTCACTTCAAATCTATAAACACGTACTTACAAATTCTACTGCTTTGTCCATTTCTCCTTCCCCAACACAAATGCATTTGAAGGCCAGTTGAATGAGTGTCAAGGACAACGTGATGCTGGAAAGGGGGTTGTCCTCTGACCTGAGTCATGCTTATGGATAAGGCATGGACAGAAGCAACATTAAATTAGCTCATTCCACAACAATTTCTTGACTGAGCCTCTACCAGGGATGAATGCTATGCCACGTGGGCAACGTAGAATGAGCCAGACGAACAAGATCCCTGCCCTTAGGAGCTCACATTCTAGTAGGTCAGAAAGAAAACAAACAAGACAGAGCCGAGTGAAATATCATAGTCACACATTTACATTTTCCTGGGGGAGCTGCTTATCGAGGGGTTGGGACTGGGAGGAGATAGGTTGCATTTCAGAAAATCCATAGAGAAGTTCCTCTGCCCATTGGGGACAGAGCTGAGTTCTCAGTTCTGCACATATGATTTCCTTCCAAAAATGAGAGGAGGATATGTTATGGTAAAGTAACCAGATTATAAACTGTCACATGCAGTTCACGAAACCAGCCTCAAAGATGCACATCACATAGGGAGCCAGTCCAGGTTCACATTCCGGAGTAACCACTGATGCTGTGAGTTTGGCATTTGGGCTTCCCATTTCACATCGAAATTTCTTGTTTTCTCTTTTACCATTTCAGAAAGGTTTCTTGTAATTTAGTAAGGGTTATGTTTGCTTCAATCTTCCTGAGAACATGAACCAGATATTTTCTCAAAGATTATTCTTTTTTCAAAGAAAAGTCATTTCAGAGGAAGGCAGGCCCTCTGGGTCTTTCAAAGCCTACTGGTCTCTTTTTCTGGAACAGAGCTGGATTGTCATGAGCTTGAGGATTTTCATCCTTTTACTTATCAGAGCAAGCCTTATGCTTAACCGGCACCAGCTTATAGATAGGTGGGCGTGCAGCGAGACGCTGCCTGAGATTACTGAACACTCTGCCAAACACTTGCACAAAAGGAGCTCCAGGTCCATTCCCAGGAAAACAGGGAGGGGAGAAATGGGAAAGACAGGTAGTTGTCAATCACTTCAGGCCTGGGGTGAGGGGACGAGACCTGGAGTCAGAGCATCAGCTGGGAGCTTCGTCCTTGGCTCTTGATAGAGCCAGGATTCTAAGGAAAGCTTCTTTGCCGTGCCCACCTCTCTGCGTGGTGCGGTTGGTTGTGCCAGAAGCACACACTGGCTGCAGGATTCTAAAGCTGCCTGTCATCAGAGGTGGCGGGGGATGCACTGGGGGTGTTCTGGTGGGCTTCCTGTTGGGCTGCTTAAACTGTCGTCACCTCTTCACCTGTGGTAGGGCAGCTGTCATTGCTCTGGGATAATTTAGGGGAGTCAGAGATGACCACTGGGCTTTTCTCTGGATTTCTGGTTTTTCTTTTCTCTTCCTTTCAGTTGCTGATCTCTGCTTCCGCTCTACTGCCCTGAAGTGAAATTGGAGATGAGATGAATCTTGTCACAAATTAAATTAGGACCACCTTTGTCCTTCTGAATAAATGCCACAATTCTGGAATGCAAGGACTTTGAATTGCACCGGGTGTTTGGGAACGGAGTGCACATGGGCACAGACGTTGATAGAGATGATTTGGACTCATTCTTTCCTTTTCTATTTTCTCCTTTTTAGAAAACATTCAGTTTTAATCAAATTGTACATACTTTAGAAAACACAGGTCCACTTTTTGAATCACAGAAATTACTACCTAAAGCTACCCACTCAAGATTCTGACGTTTAGTCTCTTCTGTCATCCACCCGTCTACATTTTCTATTAAAAAATGGATCATACTCTACATGGTGTTTTGTAGCTATAGACTAGCACTTGACAGGGACTTCCTTTAGTGGGGGTGTAACTAATTCTGCCACGATTTTCTTGGCTACAGGCATATCCGACTCAATCTTAGATTAGAAGAGGCAGAGAAGGTTAATGGAAAAGGGTCACTGCTCCCCATAAGACTGACCACACTGTGACGAACTCTCTGTATTTGCTAATGTCTCTATCTCTGAGATCCTGTGTTCTCCCAGAGTCTTCACATTTCCTGAGAAGCGACCATGTGCCAAGAGGCAGGTATTGGGGTAACTAGAAATTCCTGCATCCCCCCCTTTAATTAATTAATTAATTTATTTATTTTTTATTATTTTTTTTTCCTTTTTGTCTTTTTTACTGACCAGTAACAGGATCGCAACCCTCGGCATCGTGCCCGCACCGGGGACCGGCAACGGGATCGCAACCCCCTGTGTCGTGCCCATGCCGCGCTCAGCCAGTGAGCGGGAACCGGTCTCCACATGGGATCTGAACCCTCGGCGGGAGCACTGCCACACTCCCAAGCGGCGCACTCTCCAGTGCGCCACCGGGCGGGCCCTAATTTATTTATTTTTAATGTTCAGGACATATTAACAAAATCTGTTGATTTTGCATATGCTGAAATCCATTGATTAAAGTTAGCCAGTGACCCTAATCCACGTTGTAATCTGCTTTTCCATTATTCCTTTCCCCATCTCAAGTATGTTTTACTTGTGAACAAGCCTCAGAAAGTATCATTTTTAGGGTCAGCCTGGGCAGGCTTATGGATCAAAAGTCAGACCCCTTGTGGTTCTGGTCAACTGTCTGCATCAGAACAATCAACCTGGACAATAAGAAATGGAGGTGACATAGTGGGGACATAGAGTGACTATTTGAAATTAATAATGAAGTCAGAACATGCTTCTAAGGCTTCCTGAACCAGCTAGCCTCTGGGCTCTCGTAAGTGATTCCCTTTCTCTTGCCTGTGGTTATGAGCGTTTCCATTGTTGGAAACCTTCACTGGTTAGGGCTGAGTGCTTTCTCCAAATAGCTGAGAGATGAGCTGTCAGTTGGAAAAGTGCTTCATGAGTGAAAGTGCTGTTAACTAGCTTCACCTTCTCAAATGTGACGGCCTCTCTTGTCTCTAATCATGTTGACAGGAAGAAGGAAAATCTCGGGCCATCTCCATGTATAATCTCCTGGATGTGGGGATAGTGTGGCACACAGGAGCTCTTGTCATGCCAAGTGAGAGTTCTTCTGCCACAGCTCTGAGGTCGAGTCTGCTCTGCGCTAAACTCTTTCCCCGGCTGCCACACCACAAGTGGCATCCAGTCTATGCTGTTGTCTGCTGTGTATTTGTGTGGAATGACTTTTTAGATTCGGTCCCAGGAACTGTGCAAGCAGCCTGAAGCCCTCAGTCCAGGCAGACGACCAATGAAACAGCACATGCACATGGGAGTGAAGTCCCTCAGAGGAGAGAGAGCTTCCGAGGGCAACTGACCAAGAACTTGGCACCACGGAGGACTCTACTGATCCAGAGTCAGGAGACAGAGCCGGACGAAACAAGAACCAAGACGTCCAAGAGACCCAAGGGAATGGGCTCTAGAGGGCTGCTCTGCCAAAGACCGGAGTCAAGGCAGGGAGAAGGACACAGGTGGAACTAGACGGGACCCAGATTTCTCGAAGACCTGGGCTTGGGCTGGCCGGTTCGCTCAGTTGGTTAGACCATGGTGCTGATAACACTGAGGTTCAGGGTTCAATCTCTGGACCAGCCAAACCCTGCCCATTTCTCCCACCCTCCAAAAGAATCAAATCAAAGTCTTGACTTGAACTCTAGTAATGCATATCTTAATTTAGTTAAGGTGGGATAGTGTGAATTTTGTATGACTTAAACTACTGCCCTTCTCAAATTTTGCACCTTTACAAAGTCTCAAGTGTGTCATAAAGTAAGCCATTTTGACCCATTTAGGACCAGCCTAAAAAGGTTTCAGATAAAGGTATATTTCCGAAGGAAAAAAATGAAGGGAAATATAAAAGTACATTTTTAAAAAGCCCCCTTTTTCCTTCTAATCTATCTCATTGTAGAAAAATCGGAACATATGGAAAACATTAAAAAAAAAAGAAATATAAACCAAGCATGCATAACCAACCAACGACAATGAGGTTTATATTTTGCAGGTTTTATCTGGTGAATTTTAACATAGTGTTGTCATATTAAAACTATAGTTTATATCCTGCATGTTTGGCTTAATATTACAACCCACGTGTTTTCCTTTTCCATTAAAAATCTCTTTGAAGGGCCAGCCCGTTGCTCACTTGGGAGAGCATGGTACTGACAACAGCAAATCAAAGGTTAAGATCTCCTTACTGGTCATTTAAAAAAAAATCTCTTTGAAAACACAGTTCTTAATGGCTATTGGCCATTTCACCCTATTAAGGTGCTAAATTTTCTAATCTGTCTATATATTATTGAACATTTATTTCCAATAATTTAATAACTTAAACAATTTTGTAATAAACATATTTATGCAAAAACTTAATCTATGATAAGGATTATTTCTTCAACAAAAGTGCCAAGAAGAGTTATATACTATAAAGTATTTTGAGATTATTTATTTATACTACCATAGGAATGCCAATTTCCACCCAGTCATTACTCCTCACCATAAATGAGATATTAATAGTCAGCTCCACAAAGTCTTCAGGGATCCAGGATACTTTTATTTCCCTGTTTTGTATCTTTGTCATTGTTAGCTTGTGCCTTTCAGCCTCATGATGATAAAGTAGTGCTGTTCCAGGCAGGAAGGACAGGGTTAAAGGCAAAGGGATTCCACCTCACAAAGCCTTGTATGTTACCAAGGTCAGCCATCCTTAGGGTCTTTTGCTTGTTCTGCATGGCTGGAATTATGTCACATAGATGCCCTTAGGTACAAAATAAGCTGAGAACATAAACAAGCACATTGCCATTCTGAATGAAATCTGCTGGGATGGAAGAAGAGGCAAACGTGTTGGGTAGACACCAGTAGTATTTGTCATACATATAATTGTATTGTGTTAAAACTACTAACACATTTTTTTCCAAAGCCAGTTTGATAGAAACTCAAAGTTTTTGTAGATGTTTTGAGTATTTCACCTAACAATATGTGTAGTCATTGGTAGGAAGAAACCTGCTTTGAGTGAATCAAATCTGAAGACTTTTTGAAGGCAGAAGACTTGTGAGAAAAGTAAAGAGAGTAAATGATGTGGAAACACAGAGAGAGAAGTTTGAACAGTAACCTGAGAAGAAGCGTAGCTCAAGACGGTGGTCATCCGTGCAGGGTCCCACCCCTCACCTCTGTCCGTCAACTCACTTTCTCTTTTCTCTGGATGAGTTTACCTTTATAAAATTCTCCCTCCATTTATTGTTCTTTCCTCATTTTCTCCAGATCAAAGGGGTTTTTTTTTTTTAACAAAATTGGAAATATTGTACCAGAATATCTAGGCATCTAACTTAGTTTTAAAGCACCTGTCTCCAAAAGCTGCATTTTTATAGACATTGAAGACATTTGCATTATAGACATCATTAAACACAAGAGGGACCTTTTCTTCTGAAGATGGGGATTTTTGCATATTTATAATGTATATCAATAGTTGCTAATGGAGTTAAGGTCTTTTTGCCTCTACAGTACCATCTGAAAGTCAACTTTATAAGTTTGATCCTCTTTCTCTTGCTTTAGATACAGAAGATTTAATGTAAGCTTAATGATATAATGCACTTGGTTAAAAACAGGGTAGAAGTTTGCTCAGTCTCTTCTCCAGGGAACAGATTCTAGATGTAAAGGGGAAATAATGGGGTTATACTTACACCCTGAACCATGACCTGTCTGTAGTTCTTTAAGGACTCCATGTTTTACTCAAGCTTTCCCTTTACTCTAAGTACTGCAGATCCCTCAAAGCACAGCCAAATATAAACTCCCATCTCTTTCTCTCTTTTAACAAAATAATTTCACCCTCTATGTGACTTGGTTAACAACCAGCTGAGTAACTTTGAGTAGGTCACTAACCACGCCCTTCAAAGTCTAGACTTTGTTAGGTATAAAAGAGAAAGTTTTGGACCAATCTTTAGTGTCTCTTACATTGCAATGATCAAAAGAATTTTATATTTATCATAAAAATCTTGGAATTCTAGGGCTGGGAGAAGCTCTAGAGAGACTCTTTTCATATTCAAGCACACCAGGACCCAGAGAACAGAAGTGACTTTACTAAGCCCTGTGAGAAGTCTGTGGCAGAGCTGAGATCAGAACACAGGCTTTAATCAGCTGGCGTGGATTTCATTTTGTAGGGGCTTCACCCATTAAAAAACACGCATTTGATTTTTTTTTAAAAAGGTTATTAACTTTTTTTTATCCCTTCAATTAATGGTGTTCATTATTCCAATAGAGAAAATGTTTCTATAGAGCCACTTCAGCTGAAGAGAAATTACATTAGGTTATTTTGTTTCTTGATATTGTTAGATCAAATATGATTCCATTTAAATATGCATTGGGCATAACATTCTCTCCTTGATTGAAAAGATTTACAATAAAATTTTGAAATGCCTTTGTAAGAAATGCTCTCACTCATCCAATGCCAAAGGATAGACATGGAGACACCAGGTACAGCAAAGCAAGACTTTAATAATGGCGTTGCAAGGTTCAGGGGTCTGATGGGCAGGCACACATGAAACGATTGCATCAAGCAATTTATGCCCTAGTGTGCACGTCCCTCCCCCCAGTTCTTCATTGGCTGAGAGTACTATGGGGTGCACAGTCTTCCCAGAAGATGTCTAAGATTTATTACCCCAATTAATTACCCCCTTTTAAGAAATTTCTTTGTTTGAGGGCTCAGGACAAGCCCATGAAAAAGGCCCACTAAAGCCCCATGAAAGGAGAAACAACAGTGAATGAAGAAAACAATGGGAGCTAGGAACTAATTACCATCTCAAGGAGAACTCTATCTGTTCAGTGACCCTCGGGGAATGGGATGGACCAGTCAGACAATTTTTGGGCTGGGCCTGAATCAGTTAAAACAACCTCAGGTAAGTCACTTCTGAAAATGAATCACTTAGATTATTTTCTTACAAATTTCCTACTCTATTTCTTTTAAAAGTTACTGATTTCATTTTCATTAATAATTTGACCTTTTTGTTTTTCTTCAAATTGTGTCTCGTATTTGTTGGCTGTCCTTATCATAATCTGGGTCGTTTTCATCAACATGAGGTTATTTTGGGCATAGGTCATGGGTATTTGTTTATTAATTGTGGCTTCTATGAGTCTCTGCATTAAGCCTCTGACACAAGGAACAATGCAGCATCCAATTGTTGTTAAAGCTCTGGCTACAATTATAAAGGAAGTTAGGACCAAAGCTACCATTCCTTTCTATTTTTCAAACCATCCTTCTAACCAATCAGTAAATGGATCATTAGTACCTGCATTTTCAGCCAGTTCATTAGCCAATGTCATGAGTCCCTGTAATGCTTTAGTAATAATCCCATCTGGGACAGTATTATTTGGAATAAAGCCACAGCATTTCCCTACCAGCATGACTGACTGGCTACCCCCTTGAGGGCATCCCTAGTATAATTAATGACCCTTTGTTGTTGTAATAGATATAGTTAATCCAGTCTACATTTTTGTTACTAGTTGACCACCAGAAGAGTGTTGACTTGAATCCTGCAGCTATTTGGTTTCTGGCCTTGAACTCACTGTGAATTCTCCTTGGGACTCCTAGTGAATCTATGTATATATATTTGAGTCAAATGACCCCTCTAATGCTCTCTGCTTTCAAGGATGGACACTATTATTTTCAGCTGTGGGATGAAATGCCAAGGTGAATGGAATTGCCCATTGGACTAAAGCACAAGTTCCAGTCCAGTTGGGCAGCAATAGACCATGCAGGTTTTTCCTTCCACAGTACCACCAAACATCCACTCAGGGGACGTGGAGGTTGGAATAGTTGTAATTTGACTCACCAGAGACATTTAGGACATGGGTACAAGTTAAATCTCCCATGGGCCTGTTGAATTTTCCCCCCTGCCTGGAGAGGCAAGAGAAGTGATTCATTGCCCTTATGAAGAAAGAAGGGATCGCCCCTGGATCTGACCTGTGTAGTGCAGGGGAAAGCAATGACAGGCTCTTGAAGGTTTCATTTCCCTATGCATGTTTGTCTTGGTATAGAGCCATCACACAGTGCATTCCTATTGGGTCTGTATCCCAACCAAGGGAAAATGGAACTACCTGTGCCTATGCCTGTCCTGCAGCACATGTGTAGCAATCGCTCTTGTTCATGTGTGCACAGAAAATTTAACCCATTCTACCCAGGCATTTATATCCCCATATCCCGTTTTAATCTCCAATGTCTGTCTCTGATTTTCTAAATTATCATAGGAGAAGACCTGACATGCATCAAATTGGATGGCTTGAGGCATCAGGTCTTTGTTATGTTTATAAATAACTTAGGCAGTTGCTTCAGGTAGTAATTATCTCCTATATGAATCACCTGGAAAGACTGCCCCAAGCTTATCCATGTTAAAATCCATCAGGTTTGGACCCAACCCATAATCTAAGGGACGTTTCTTAAAGTTACCCTTAAAGACTCTGCGGGGGGCGAGGGGGGCACACATTTCCCATCGATCTTTAGTTTTTTTGGGGGGGGGTTGTTTGTTTTTTGGGCTTTTTTGTGAGGTCTCTAGTCCCTTGGCCCTGGTATAGTGAGTCCACCCTTTTTCAGCAGTTCGTGCAGCAGTCTCAGTAGGGAGCAGCACCTGGCAGGGGCCTTCCCAGCTCAGCTGAAGTTTGTCCTCCTTTCAGGACTTGGTCAACACCAGGTCACCGGGATGGAAATGATGGCCAGTGAATTCAAGAGACAGGGTCTGAGCAAGAAGCCCTTTTAACCTGAGGGAAGACAAAGTACAGGATATGGCCAGTAGACAGTTTTTAAGAAATTGATCTTTGGTTTTTCCTGTGTCAAAATGTTGCCTCTTCTTTCTTAGGTTCCACTCTTAAGTTTATCAAGAGTTCCTGGTGGGACCTTAACAAATGGGACCCCTGACCCCCCCAATCCTTGTCAAAAGTCATGAGAGGTATCACCTGCTCTTCCTTTTCCCATCTGGGACAATCTCTTCCAAAATGAAGTTTCCCACATTTATAGCCCCCGTTGCTTGCTTGAGGTTTTCCTCTATGAGGGCACACATTGTTCTAATTCCTTCCTTAGACTAGGATATGGATTCACAGGGGCCGAGTGTTCAGACTCTGCTTGGGGACCCGAACATTCTGTCTGCCTTGGGCCCCCTTGTCTCCCATTCTGTGGGGCTTAAGGAGGAAGGCAGGACAGTGGGTCCCAGCATTCTTTCTTGGGGTTTTTTCCCTCAATTTTAAGAGGAAACATGGGAGTTGCTCCTGGTAGCATAGAGCATAATCCTTTTCCTCTTGGGAGGATGACGATTTATCATTAACAGAAAGGACAAGGGCCTGATAGACCCAGTCCTTCTCTTAACCTAAATTGTGGCCCTAAGACTGAAGGTTTATGAATTGGTTCCTTGGTCCAAATAAAACAACAGCACTTAGTCATTTTCTGTTTCTCCTTGCTCCTTATCTGGGAATTCCTCTCCCAGTCCTTTAACATTTCCCCCCAAGGGACTGTCTGGGGGAATGTTGGGAAGAATCTCCTTACTTCTTCCCTTCCTTGTTTCCCTAGGCCTAGAATTCTTATTTCCCACCTTCATTTTAGGTCAGTGATCCCCAGGTCTGAGTTTTCTCATGTACTCAACCTCCCTTTACTGAAGGTTTCTTGTACATGTCAGGACCCACTTCATCCGTCTCTGGCCATTTCCCTCAAGGGAGAACAGAATCATGGATCGAGACTCCACTCTCTTTTTGTATCTAGGATACGTCTCAGTCACACACTTGACCATCTCTGAAAATCCCCAACCACCAAGGTAGTGCTTATAATCCAATTTCCTACCTTGGCTCATGCACGAGTTTGCCTGGTTGCCGTGGTGCCCACTTTCTTTCCCCCAGCATCACTTCTGCCATCCTCAGAATAACAGTCTCAGGTATATCTGCAGTCCTGCAGGAAGCTGGGACACCCAAACAGAGCAGGCCACCCAAAATCAGGTGGGACATTTCTCCCCCTCTATTGGGGTCCCAGTCCTGCAGTCAGAGATATCCCTGATGAGCCACCAAATTGTGAGCAATGCTCTCACCCGTCCAGTGCCAAAGGATGGACACAGAGACATGAGGTACAGTGAAGTGAGACTTTAATAACAGCCTTGCAAGTTTCAGGTGTCTGAAGGGCAAGCACACAAAGAATGGTTACACTGAGCAATTTATTCCCTAGTGTGCAAGTCCTTCCCCCCAGTTCCTCATTAGCTGAGAGTACTATGGGGTGCACAGTCTTCCCAGATGATGTCCAAGATTTATTACCCCAATTAATTACCCCCTTTTAAGAAATTTCTTTGCTTGAGGGCTCAGGACAAGCCCGTGAAAAAGGCCCTCTAAAGCCCTGTGAAAGGAGAAACACCAGGGAATGAAGAAAACAATGGGGGCTAGTAACTAATTACCATCTCAAGGAGAGCTCTGCCTGTCCAGCGACCCTCGGGGAATGGGCTGGACCAGTCAGACAACTTTCGGGCTGGGCTCCAATCAGTTAGAACACCCTCAAATAAGTCATTTGTGAAAATGAATCACTTAGATTATTTTCTTACACCTTTGTGTGGTTAGATAATGTTAAATTTATATATTTTTTAAAAATCAGCACTTGAAACTTTTGAGACTTTCTGCTGGATATTGGCTTCTTTCAGTAATGCTGCTGGATAAAAGTGGTTTATGAATCATCTTGTTAATATCTCATCATATATAAGGAATGTTTTTTTGTGTATGGTTTCACCATACATACAGATAGTATTTTTTCTTTTCTCAGCCTCATCCTGAAAGTAATTCTTTCTTCATGCTACCTTCACCAAAACTCAGAGGCATCCTGAGCACTCAATCCAGCAAAGTCTCAGAACACCCACTAATAACCACTGTGTGCTCCGGGGAAATCTGTTCAAATACCAGCAGGGTCTTTTTTCCATGTTCTCAACTTCAGCAAAACTCATTCTGCAAGGTGGGGAGGAGCAGGTTGCAGCAAGCTGGGAATGCAGGAAGGGAATAGGAAAGGCATCCTCTATGGACAAGAGCACCCTCAACAGGCATGCAGGTGACTACAAATTCAACATTAATTACAACACACGCAGAGAAATAAGTAACTGTGAGTGAGAGGCAGCAGCAAAGAGCAAACTACAGAATTAGGGCCCTGAGCTCCTTAATTACTGAAATTGTCATATACAGACTATAATATAACCATTTTCATTTAAAGAAATGGAAGAATAAAAATGACAAGAAATGGAGGGGGTGAGGAAGATGGGGGAATTTTGGTCCAAGTGTTCAAAATTTCAGTTATAAGATGAATAAATTCTGGAGATCTAATGTACAACATAGTAACTATAGTTAGTAATAATGTATCATATACATGAAATTTGCTACAAGAGTAGATCTTAAGTGTTCTCACCACACACACAAAAATAAAAACTATACGAAGGATGGATATGTTAATTATGGCAATCACTTCATAGTGTATGCAGATATCAAGACACCACGTTGTGTACCTTAACTATATGCAACTCTCATTTGTCAAAGAGTAAATAATAATAATTATAATTTTTTTAAAAGACCAGAAACAAGAGACAATCAAAATTTCCAGGAATATTTTTAAAATAATTGAGTCAAGTTTTATAAATGAAAATTATTGTTAATGAAACAAAAAACTCAATAGATGGGTTACAGGTAGGTTTAACACAGTTGAAGAATGGACTGAGAAGCAGATTTGGAGAACTTAACCAATATTTAGCACAGAGAAACAAGAAGAGAGAAAATATGAGAGAACTGAAGCAACACAGTGCAGGGAGCTAAAATGTATAGTATGTGTCTAATCAGAATCCCAGAGTGGAGAGAGTTGAAGGGGAGAAATATTTAAAGAGATAATGGCTTAGAACTTTTCAGAATTTATGAGAATCCTCAGTCGCAGAAAACACGATGAATTTCAATCTGGTTAAATAAAAAGAAATTCACACCATGTTAGATTGTAATCAAATTAGAAAACATCCAATGAAAAAGAAAAGATCTTAAAAACAGCCACAGAGAAGAAACAGATCACCTATGAGTGAAAATTAGATTTACAATAGACTTCTCATTAGCTGTAATGGAAGCCAGACAGAGTAAAACAACACCTTTAAAGGGCTGATTTAGGATTGTCAACCCAGCAAACTAACATTTAAAATAATGGCAAATTAAAGAGAATTTGATAAACAAAAATGGTTTTACCACTAAGAGGCTTTAACCAAAAGGATTCTTAAATACGTTCCCCGGGAAGAAGAAATGTTCCCAAAAGGAAGGTCTTATATTGAAGACAGAGAGTAAAATAATTTTCAAACAATTGGATACATTTTTTCAAAATCTATGTAAAATAATAATAATTTAAACAAAGAAACAAATGCTGGAAAGGAATAGCAGGTAAGTCTGGAGGTTGAACAATGTTGTTCGGGAGTGGTCAAGTATTGATTAACTTTAGACATGAGGTTTAGTAAGCCTGAATCCCAAATGTAACCACTAAAAAGTAAGTAAATAAACAAGAGAGTATCACTTTCAAACTATGATAATAATAAGTAATAGTAGAACAACAACAGCAGCAAATTAACTTATTCACACAGAAGAAAAAGTACAGAATTAGCAGGGCAAATAGAAAACACAAAGTAAGACGAGATGGAAAAATAAGTCTTAATATATAATGATTACAATAGATAAAAATGAACTTAACATTTTACTCAAAATACAAAGAGTATCAGTTTTGATTAAGGAAAAAATCTACTATGCCCTATTTAAATGAGAAATTTCTAAACCACAAAGATACTGGAAGGTAAAAGTGAAAGAATTACAGACACAAGGCAAAGAGTACCGAAAGCTGGAGCTTCTATAAATATATATATTTATATTTATCAAAATAAATTATGATTAAGGGTAAGAATGGTCACTACGTACTGATGTAACAATTCCAAATTTGTGTGATCTTAAGTAGTATCAAAATATATAAAGCAAAAATTGAACTATAGGAAGAGATTGACATATTCCTTGCCAGGGCAAAAGATTTCAAAATACCTTTTTCAGTTATCAATATGTCAAATAAACAAAGCATTAGTATAGGTATAGAAGATCTGTCCAAAACTATTTAACAAACTCAATTTAATAGACATTTAGATATCCATCATTCAACAGTGGGAAAACACACATTCCTCTTACATGCAAATGGAATATTTACAAAAACTGAACATGGAGTAGACCATAAAGAAAATCTCAAAACTTAAAAAAAAAAAAACATATACCTTATAGATTATGTTCTTTGACAACAATGCAGATTAAAATGAATTAAAATATATACACTTTTAAAGTTAAAGTCCCATGTGTTCCATGGACAATGTGTTCCACGGACAATGTACCCCATAAATAAGGACATCAAGGAAACATTGGATTAAACCAAATTAAATAATAATAATGGGGAGGAGGAGGAGGAAAGGGCGAAGCATTTTTTTACTGCAGAAGTTCTCATTTGCCTTCATATACTAACGCATATCATGAATTTACAAGCAAAGATGAGAAGTGTTTTATGCAGCATTTCCTATGTTTATTTTCCCACACAATTTTCTATCCTTGGGGTAACTCATGGGACTAGTATTCTGTGGACTGCACTTTGGAAAACACTATTCCACAGCTACCCTGGGGCATACTTCATATAAACCCTATTATTTTTATTAACCCTATTTAACTTCCTCTAGCAACTGCAAGGCTGGATATTACATCTCCCAGTCTGCATTCTAAGAACAGGAATTGATGCTCCTGATGAAAGAAGCAAGTTTAAATCTTACTGAAATGAACAGGAAAGAATCAATTTAATGGGAAAAAGGCCTGTGAAGATAGAAATATTTGTTTTAAAATTATCCTCATTTTTCAAAAATACATGAACTACCCTGTAATCCATGTTGAAGCTCTGAGACCTGCTATAAAATTCCTTAAACTACTTCTCAAACTTGTCAGGACAGCTGTGACTCTCTTGGGATTGACCCTCATCCCCAAAGCCTCACTTCCTAGACAGGTAAGGAACCTGAATTCTCTTCCAGATCAGCAAAGCTGTGACGGAACCATGAATCACTCTGTGGATGAAGAGTTAATCCATTACATTGCCTGGAGCAATAAATAATTTCAGCCCCTTTCCAACTCTTTCTCATATTTCTCCCTTTTGCATTGAAACAATTTGTTAGTTCTGCTTTGTCAGGGCCCACCCATTCCATGTTAATGTGCAGCCAGCATGGAGTGGAGAGATGGAGTGAAGGGCAAGCTCACTCTGAGGCCGGGGCAGCTCTGAGGAGCAGGTTTTGTTCTATAGTAATCTTTCATTCTAAGTTATGAAATATACTCACACGTTATGAGCTCATCTGACAGTATTTTCATTCACCTGAGAAGAATTCACCAGTGTGGTGATTTAAAAAATTTGTCCCCAAATTCTTGATACTCCTCCCTTCAAGAGATGAAGCTTAATTCTCCTTCCCTTGAGGGTGGGTGGACTTAGTGACTCACTTCCAATGAATAGAATACGGCAAAAGTCACTGGATATCATTTCCGAGATTAAGTTATAAAAGAGGCTGTGGCTCTCATCTTGGGTCTGTACTCTTCCTCTCCCTTGGGTCACTTAACTCTGGGGAAAGCCATATCATGAGAAGACCTATGGAGAGGTCCACATGGCAAGAAATTGAATCCTCTTGCAACTTGGCAGTGGGACATCCAGCAACAGTTAGATCTTCAGAAGCAACAGCTTAACTGCAACCTTTTGAAAGCTCAGCCACCAGCTGAACTTATCTTAGATTTTTGACTTTCAGAAATTGCATGAGTTAATAAGTTGTTTTGTGGTACTAAGTTTTGGGGTAATTTGCTATGCAGCAATAGATGAGTAATACACCCATTAATCAAAACTGTTCAGGGTATAGGGAAGCCATTGTCTCATATAATCTGTATCTACCCCACATGTCTGCAATTGTATTGAGCTTGTGGGGAAAGGGGATTTTCTATGGCTGGAAGACTGAACTATCAAGGAGTGGTGAGGATAGAACCTTGCTCTGGAACTGAAAGTTGCCTATAACCTAAGACCACTGTGGTTGCATAAACCACACAGTGAAGCACTCTGCAGCTGAAAAAAATGAGGAAAATCTTTATGAATAGATATGGAATGTTTTTCACATGTATTGGTGCAGATATATTGTTCAGATATATATATATATATATATATATATATATATATATATATATATATATATGCTACTTTTGTTTAAGAAAGAAGATATAAGAAATACATGTATATGCTTATTAGTGCAAAAAGAAATGCATAAAGGATAAACCAGAGACTAGAGAAGTTGTTTACCTATGGAGAGTGGGTAGCACAGGTTAAAATGAATGGGGGATGGAAATGGGCCTGCAGGATTGGTGTGAAGAGACACCTCTTTCTGAATACAACATTGTGAATAGTTTTCATCTTTAGAAATACGTTATTTTTTTATGCCAGTACCATGCTATTTTTGTTACAATAGCTTTGTAATATAATTTGAAGTCAGGTAGTGTTATGCCTTTGGCTTTATTTATTTATTGCTTAGGATTGATTTGGCTATTTGGGGTCTTTTGTTGTTCCATACAAATGTTAGGATTGCCTTTTCTATTTCTGTGAAAAATGTCATTGGAATTTTGATGGGGATTGCATTGAATCTGTAGATTGCTTTGGGTAGAATGGACATTTTCATGATGTTAATTCTTCCCATCCAAGAGCATGGTATGTCTTTCCACCTTTTTGTGTCCTGCTTAATTTCTTTCAGTAGTGTTTTGTAGTTCTCATTGTAGAGATCTTTCACCTCTTTGGTTAAACTGATACCTAGGCATTTTATTTTTTTTGGTGACTATTGTAAATGGGCTGGGATCAATGGAACAGAATAGAAAACCCAGAAATCAACCCACATACTCACAGCCAACTTATCTTTGACAAAGGCAGCAAGAACATACATTGGGGAAAAGACAGCCTCTTCAATAAATGGTGCTGGGAAAATTGGACATCCTTATACAGAAAAATGAAACTGGATCTCTCACCAGATACCAAAATCAACTCAAAATACGTTAAAAGACTTAAATATAAGACCTGAAACCATAAAGTTACTAAAGGAAAATATAGGGGAAACAATCCAGGTAATAGGACTGGGCAAAGACTTTATGAATAAGACCGCAAAAGCACAAACAACAAAAGAAAAAGTAAATAAATGGGATTATATAAAACAAAAAAACCTTCTGCACAGCAAAGGAAACAATCAACAGAGTGGAAAGACAACCTATGGAATGAGAGAAAATATTTGAAAACTATACATCCGACAAGAGATTAATAGCCAGAATATACAAATAACTCAAACAACTATACAGTAAAAAAAACAAATAATTCAATTAAAAAATGGGCAAAGGATGAATAGATACTTTTCAAAGGAAGACATGGAAATGGCCAACAGGTACATGAAAAACTGCTCAGCATCACCAGTCATGAGGGAAATGCAAATCAAAACCACATTGAGATATCATCTCACCCCAGCTAGCCTGGCCATTATTAAAAAGACCAAGAATAACAAATGCTGGCAAGGATGTGGGGAAAGGGGAGCTCTTCTACAGTGTTGGTGGGACTGTAAATGAGCATGGCCATTATGGAAACCAGTATGGAGGTTTCTCAAACAACTACAGATAGAACTACCATATGATCCAGCAATCCCACTGCTGGGTATATACCCAAAGGAATAGAAATCATCATGTTGAAGGGACACCTGCACTCCCATGCTCATTGCAGCTCTGTTTACAATAGCTGATATATGGAACCAACCTAAGTGTCCATTGATGGATGACTGGATAAGGAAAATGTGGTATATCTACACCATGGAATACTACTCAGCCATAAAAAAGAGTGAAATTCTGCCATTTGCAACAACATGGATGAGTCTGTAGAAAACTATGTTAAGTGAAATAAGCCAGACAAAGAAAGAGAAATACTCCATTTTCTCCCTCACAACTGGCTGCTAAGAAGGGAGCGAGGGATGGGGAGAAGTAAGGAGGGAGGAAGGAAGGAATGAAGGAAAGGAAGAAAGAAACCACAGCAATATGTTGAACTTTCAGAAGGAGAGCACAAACCTAAGGCTACTAGAGATGGGGGGAGGGAGAGGAAGTCTGGGAAGTGGTAGATTGGGCAAAGGGCATAAAGAAATATCATGATTTGTAAGGATGAATATGCTAATAATAAATAAAAGAATTTTTTAAAAAGAAATATGTTATCCTTCATGTACTGTAAATAAATCAATCATTAAATCAGTAAGGTTGGGGAATAAAAGGAAATAGAAAATGAAACACAAATAGAAACAAATGAACCTGACCATATTCCAAATGAAAAACATCATCACACTAGGTGGGGGTTAAAGACAAAAATAACTGTGAGTAAATACTGAAATCTAGTTAATATATGTTTCACAGTGGTAAGGGTTAGCAATTCTGAAACAACGTGTGTCCCGGAATCGAACAAATAAGCAAAGAGCTATACATTGTGGAAAATGAGAGCCTTGTTTCTCACTATCAGAGAAGCAAGCAACAAATACGTAGAGGAAGGAGAGAATTAACCTTGTTGTTAAGATTGGAGGTATCTTTATGAACTCATTGTTTTAGGTTAAAAATGTGTATGTGGCTGTGTGTGGGTGTACACACACATACACAAACACATGCGAATACATTTTAGCTCTATCTTCCAGGGACCCAGAAGCAATGGCATCTCAGCAGCAGTGAGCACACCCAGAGCTCAGATCTTGCTTTCTAGCAACCCTTCTCCACCAGGAGGAACCAGGGTTTCTTGAAGAAAGGTTTGATTCCGGGTTGAGGCTGGTCAAAATACATGAGCCCAAAACATCTTGCTTTACAAAAAAGTTTATGGAGGATCTCAAAGGATTATTAGGAGACCAGTCAAAGGGCACAGAAGACAGGTTTAAGGACTCCCAGCTGCCAACTCTGAAACAACTTGAGCATCAAAATAGCAATAGTGATAGGTTATAACCCACTGAATAAAATAAGAATATACGTGTCTATAATGATATAAATTAATAAGTGGACGGGAAGAAAAAGCTGTTCCCTAGAACAGAATTTCAACTAATACATGTAGAAGAAATGAGGGAATTAGAAAATCATTATTTAGCAATCACCAGAGTAGCGATCGTTTCAGGCAAGAATCATCAGAGGATGCTAAAACTAGTGGATGACAAAGCTTGATGAGAACTAGATATTTACGCAGTCTCAGAGTATCTCCCCACGATGTACTTATTAATTCCAGAGAGAAAAATCATAGCTTTACAGTGGAGAAAAATGGCAGAAACCAGATTAATGAAGTGATCAGTCAATGATTCAGCTTGAGAGAGAGAGAGAATAATAAATAAATCACACATATCAAAGGGTGTGCAGGAATTCTTTGCACTAGTTTTGCAGCCTTTCTGTCAGAACTTATTCAAAATTCAAAACTAAACAAAAAATTTAAGTACCTCTCCATTGAGTGCTAAGTCTTTCAGGGAAATCATTTCTGCCCATCAGTCCAGCTACTTAACAGCAGGAAAGATGGCACTTACATCTGCAGCTTTCTTATAAATGACTGAATTTTCCCTTTAGCACTCTTTCAGCCCTTGTGAGAGTGCCACTCAAAGCTTCTCGATGAGGGGTAAAAAGTGTCATTGAAACTCATGGATTCTTGTTTCCCTTGCTGCTTGTGGGAGCAGAGAAAAGGAGCTCATGAGATGATACAAGAACAGTCTTGGCAGCTTATCTCTCTACTGAAAGCAGACAGGAGGGCAGAAATCCTGACCACGTGAGCACAGCAGTAGGGTTGGTAAAGTGTCAGTGATAGAAATAGTGTTAGCCAAGGTGTCAATGATAACTGTCTTTGCTGCTGCAGAAGAGAAAGACCCTGGTGTGAGAGGCCGTGGAGAAACCTGAACACTACTGTCAGGCTGGTTGGCTCAGATGGGCTCCATGAGCCTTGCCCGTAGTAGTCAAGGCCAAGCAGTCCAGGTGCCAGGGCGTTAGCAGTGCGGAGCAAAGACAGGAGCTGCGCTGAGCGTGGACAGGGATTGGCCAGTCAATGGCTGGGGCGTAAGACTCTAAGCTGAGAGGTCTTGATTTCTCCTGCCCACAGAGGACGAAAAGGTCGCATTTGGACATTTGGACTAAAATTTGAAAATGAAAGCCTGAGATATACTTACCCTTTTGAGGCTGAGATTTGCATACACTTTAAGATACTAGGTGGAAGAGGCCTTTCATTATCATCTCTCCAGTGATTTGAGATTTAATAAAAGAAAGAAAGAAAAAAACAAGAGTTAGATAAGTTGTAGAAATCTTTAAGAAATAAATCACATTTTAATAACATTGACACAAGTCCTTCCCCCAACATTCTATTTCATGAAAGTTAATTCTAACGTGGTAATGTCATAATGTATGTGTGAAAAGAAATTTTACATGGAATCGGTTTTCGATTCCTGATGTGTTAATTGTTCAAGCTCTGTCAGGTTAACATTGTAACAATGTTTTGCTGGGTAATTGATTCATTATTTTAAAATCTGTTCTGAGTATAGATTTTGCATTAATTAATTGTTTCACCAACAACCAAAACATAGAGAATCATAGTATGAGATCAGAAGTACATGGTAAAAGGAAGGAATAAGTTGATCTATTTCTTCAACAGATGTCCACTGGATGCCTACCATGTGTCAGCCAGTGTACAAAACACTTAGGACAGTAGTTAATAGCTTGAAACCAAACTTTAGTTGTCCAGAGGAAGGCGAGCATGACAAAAATAAAGATGCTGCTGCTGTTGCTGATGAAGATAATGATGGAGGCTAATATTTATTATTTGATGCCTAGACCTGTACTAAGTATTGTTCAACTGTTATCTTATAAAATTGTTACAATAATACCATGGAGTTGTTACAACAAATATTCCCATTTTGCAGATGAGAAAAAGAGGCTCACTAAATTAAATTAACTTGCCCCAAATAAAGGCTAGAGCCTATGTTGACAAAATCAGTCTGATTCCAAAGGCTTGTGTTTTTCATTTCCACACCAGCAGGAGAAATAGAGAGTTGCATGTATTGAGAGATTGCTATTAGAGTCACTAGATTAAATATTAGATTTAAAATCTGCACATGGAAGCAGTGGAGAAAAGACATCACATCTGTGACGTGGAGAACTATTTAGAAAAGTTCTCTCAGAATGCAGATAGAAAGGACCAAAAAGCAAGCACTAGAAAATGTGAAAAATATAAGAGCAACTGGAATTTCTGTAGAAGAGTCAGAATCAATGAAAAAGAAGTAATAATAGAGGCTAAATTAAAAATTCTGGTATTTAAGGAAAATCTGATTTTTGCAGCTTGAAGAGAATCACTAAGTACAGAGTAAAATGATTAGAAAATATAACAATAAATTTTTCTTTTTTTTTTTTTTTTTTTTTTTTTTTT
>NW_007726880.1:39526-45360 GCF_000696425.1 Galeopterus variegatus
GGAACCGGTCTGTATGTGGGATCCGAACCCTCGGGCGGGAGCGCCGCCGCGCTTCCCAAGCGGCGCACTATACAGTGCGCCACCGGGCCGGCCCCTAACAATAAATTTTTCTATGTAAGTGTTTTTATTTTTAGTGAAATACAAGAAAATGCACAAATCCTAAGTGTTTGGTTCTGTATCGACAGAAACAAGATAGACCATAATTCCACAACCCTAGTAAATTGCTTTGTGCCCCCTTCTAGTCAATCCTTACTCCCAGAGGGAAACACTACTCTGATTTTTTCTAACCATAGATTAGTTGTGCCTGTCCTTGAACTTCGTATAAATGGAACTGTACAGTACATTACTGTCTGGCTTCTTTTCCTCACCATATGTCTCCAAGATTCATCAGCAATTTATTTCTTTTTATTGCCGAGATGTGTTCTATTATATGAGTAAACAGCAATCTGTTTGTCATTTCTCCTGCTAATGAACATTTGGATTTTTTCCAGATTTTAGCTATATTAAATAAAATTGCTGTGAACATTTTTGTGCAAAGCTTCTTAAAGACATATGTTTTTATTCCTCTTGGGTAAATACCTAGGAGAGGATTTGCTGAGACATAGGATGAGTTTATGTTCAACTATAGAAGAAACTGTCAGTTTCACAAAGTGGCTGAAACTTTTTACGCTCCCACCCAGCAGCACGTCAGAGACACCGTTGCCCCAAATCCTGGTGCTGTCAGTATTTTTCTGTTTTAATTTGGGTGTGAAGTGGTATTTTCTTGAAGACTAGTGGTGTTGAGCATCTTTTCACGTCATTGTCCATCTTATTTTGTCAAGTGTCTGTTCAAATCATTTGTGCATTTTTTATGCAGTGGCCTCTCATCATAAGCCAGGTGAGAAGTTATGAAGCCCTAAACTGAGGTAGTCGCAATGGCAATAAAGAGAATACATACTCAAGAGATATTTAGCAGAGGAAATGACCAGAATGGCATGAGGGTTAGGGAGGACATGGTGGAGGCTGGCCACCAGGTTTCTGGTATGAATGATGATAATTATGAATCCATTCACAGCTGAGGAGTTACGTTCCTTGTCATTTTAACATGCTGTCATGACCCAACAAACTCTTATAGGAGGCATGCTGGGGACTGAGCCTTCTTACACCTGGTCTTCCTCCAACACCCAGCTCCAGCCCCTGCTGTCAGCTTCTACATCTGGCACCCTTGTGGGAACACACCTAGAGCTAAAACAACTGCATTATATTGTAAGTTTACACATGCATCCATTATGTTTCCATTAATTTGAAAGGACCTGAATGCTTCATTGGTTCAGAAGTTCCTCGTTGGTTACCATGGGAGTTTAAAAAAAAAAAAAAAACCATTAAGTTTTCTAAGTCAATTAAATGCTAACCTAAAATTTTGTGCAATATTTATGCGCAGTAATATGTTTAATTTGATTTGGGTTTTTGTAAGAAAAATGTTTCATCATCCAATCCCAATATAATCCTGCCCCAGAGCACAGTTTTCCTGGGGTTGTTAAAAGTCATGATTCTTGTAGGCTAAATAAATGTGGGTGGTGTTTTCTTGGAGTTGTTTGCCACATACATATAAAATGATGTTTTCCACATAATTTTCATGAGGACCAGCCTTTGGATAGAGTGAATTGACTTCTTAGTTGGTCCGGAACTCCTAGAAGTGTCTATGCTTGGTTTAGAACAAGTTTAGTCACAAAATGGCAATGCTTTGTGGAGCCATTACAAAAACTGTCTCTAGAAATCTTTTCTGAGTCATTTCCAGGGAAGTCCCAATTCCACAGACCTTTATTGGTCTTCTGTTTCTCATTATTTCTCTTCATCCGGGTGTATATTTGAATGCATGATTTATCAGATATGCTTTTGGGTGGATTTTCCCAGTAAAGGAAACATAAAATGAACTCAGTCAGCTTCATTGTATATATGTTTGTTTTTACTCAGCTATGAATGTGCAAATCATAAAATTACTTTTCAAGTAGTAGCTGCCTTGGTTAAATGTAAGAAATAAGTTTATATAAAAAGAAATGAATATAAAGTGAACTTTGTGTAGTGTAAAAGTAAGGAAATGGTCTAGTATCTCTTACATTGTAGCATGGATGCCATGGACTTATGAGTTGCAATATTGGTGTGCTTTTTATTCCTGGGATATCTTATTTAATTTTGCCCTGGGAAATATGGGAAAGGCATGCATCACTAAATTATAGTAAAATATTGTATTAGAGAAGTTCACTGAAAAACCTTGAGCATTAGACAATAGAACCAAAGGACCAACTCTAAATAAAAGAGGAGTTTTCAGAAGCAATAATCACAGCAATGATAAAGTAAAATATCCCTCAGCTGATCACAGATACAAGTCCTCAAATTGAAAGTCCCACCAAAGCCAAGGAAAGTGAATAAAGGAGATCCATAGTCAGTGATAATGGGTTTCAGGGATAAAGAAAATTTCTTTGTAGCATCTAGGAAAGACATTTAATTTGTTTTTTAATTTATTTAGTATTTAAATGAAACATATTGATTGTAGATATTTATGGGGTGCTAAGTTATATTTCAATACATGTACACAATGTGTGATGATCAAATTAGGCTATTTAGCATATTCATCATTGCAAAAATTTATCATTTCTTTGTGATGAAAACATTTGAGCTTCTCTCTTCTAGCCATTTGAGCACAAACAATAAATTATTATTAATCGTAGATGCCTAGCACTACTGTACACCACTAGAACTTATTTTTCTTATCTACCTATAATTTCATACTTGTTAACCAATCTCTTTGTATTTCCCCTCCTCCTTCCCAGCTTCTAATAACCACAATTCTATTCTTTTCTTCTATAAACTCAACTTTTTTTTAGCTTCCACATATGAATGAGAACATGTGGTATTTATCTTTCCATAACTGACTTTTTTCACTTAACATGATGTCTTCCAGCCTCATCCATGTTGCTGTAAATGACAGGATTTTATTCTTTTTTAGGGCTGAGTAGTATTCCATTGTTTATGTATGTATCACATTTTCTTTATCCATTCATCTGTTGATGGACACCTTGGTTGATTCCACATCCTGGCTATTGTGAATAGTATTGCAATAAACATCAGGGTGCAGATATCTCTTTGATATCCTAATTTCCTTTCCTTTGGATAAATAACCAGTAGTGAAATTGCTGGATCTTATGCTAGTTCTATTTTTTAGTTTTATGAGGAACTTCCATACTGTTTTTTGTAATGGTTGTACTAATTTATATTCCTACCAACAGGGTGTAAGAGTTCCCTTTTCTCCACATTCTCACCAGCATTTATTTTTTGTCTTTTTGATGATAGCCATTCTAACTGGAGTGAGATGATATATCATTGTAGGAATGACATGTTAAAGGTTGCTTCAAAAGCAGAGCACATAATCAAGTTTGCATCAAACATAACTTCTGTAACACAAAGTGCTAAAAATCAACAAATCAATATCACACTATACTTTGGAGGGAAAATTATTGTAACCCAAGAATTCTATAATTTATCAAGCTATTGTTTATGTGTGAGAATAACAGATATAAAATCTCATATATAGAAGACTTCTAAAAGTATACTGTTTTAGTTTCCTATTGCTGCTATGACAAATTACCACAAACTTGGTGGCTTAAACAAAACATTTATTCTCCTACATTTCTGGAGGTAGTCACCCTAAAATCAAGATGTTAGCAGTGCTGTATTCCTTCTGGAAACTCTAAGGAAGAAACCATTTCCTTGCCTTTTTCAGCCTCTAGAGCTCATCTGAATTCCTTGACTTATGGCCTCGTCTTCCATCTTCTAAGACAGCAGAGCTGAGTCTCTCTGACCTTTCTTCTGTAGTCTCACCACCCTCTGACTCTCCTGCTCTGCCTCACTTCCAATTAAAAGGGTCCTTGTGACTACATTGGACAGTTGAGGATCATCTCCCTATCTTAGAGCCAGTTGATGAATAACTTAATTCCAACTGCAGCCCCCTGCTGGTGGGCTGAGTTCTGTGTGCTCAAGCTCTCAACTCAGTGGCAGCAGGATGCACATTCCTTTCATCAGCACATGGAACATTTTCCAGGATTGATCATATGCTGGGCCACAAAACTAGTATCAAGAAACTCAAAAAAATCAAAATCATATTAAGTATTCTTTCTGACCATAACGGAATAAAACTAGAAATCAGTAACAAGAGGAACTTTTAAAACTACACAAACACATGGAAATTAAACAAAATATTACTGAAGGACCAATGGGTCAAAGAAGAGATTAAGAAGGAAATCAAAAATTTTTGAAACAAATGAAGACAGAAACACAACACACCAAAAATAACCTAACAATGCACCTCAAGGAACTAGAAACTAAGAGCAAACCAAACCCATAATAAGTAAAAGAAAAGAATAATACAAATCGAGCAGAAATAAATGAAATTGAGACTAAAAATACAATACAAAAGATCAATCAAATGAAAAGTTGACTTTTTGAAAAGATAAACAAAATCAACAAACCATTAGCCAGACTAACCGAGAAAAAGAAAAGACTCAAATAAATAAAATCAGAAATGCAAAAGGGTACATTACAACTGATACCACTGTAATATAAAGGATCATTGGAGACTATTTTGGAGACTATTATGAACAACTATGCACCAGTAAATTTGTTTTGTTTTTGTTTTTTTTAGTGGCTGACCTGTAAGGGGATCTGAACCCTTGACTTTGGTGTTACTAGCACCATGCTCTAACCAAGTGAGCTAACTGGCCAGCCCATGCCAATAAATTTGAAAACCCAGAGGAAATAGATAAATTCCCGGACACATATGGCCTACTAAGACTGAAATAAGAAGAAATAGAAAACCTAAATAGGCCAATAACAAGTAACAAGATTGAATAAATAATAAAGTATCCCAACATACAAAAGCCCAGGACCAGATGGTTCTACTTATGAACTCCACCCCACATCTAAAGAACTACTTCTTAAACTATTTCAAAAAATTAAAGTAGACAGATTCCTCCAGAATCATACTATAAGACCAGTATTACTCTGATATCAAAACCAGGCAAGGAAAGAAAAAAAAAGAAAAACTATAGGTCAAAACAAAAAAAGAAAACTACAGGTCAATATCCCTGATCATCACAGATGCAAAAATCCTCATAAAATACTAGCAAACCAAATCCAACAGCACATCAAAAAGATTATACACCATGATCAAGTGAGATTTATCCCAGAGATGTAAGGATGGTTTAAAATACACAAATCAATAAGCATAATACATCACATCAACAGAATGAAAGATAAAAAGCATAAGATCTTCTCAATATATGCAGAAAAAGCATTTGATAAAATTCAACATGCCTTCATGATTAAAAACTCTCAACAAATTAGGTAAAAAAGGAAAGCATTTTAATACAATAAAGGCTATTTATGACAAACCCACAGCTAACATCACACTGAGTGATGATGAAAAGCTGAAAGCTTTTCCCTGAAGAACTGGAACAAGACAAGGATGCCCACTCTCACCATTTTTATTCAACAGAGCAATTAGGCAAGAGAAAGAAATAAAGGGCATCCAAATTGGGAAGGAGGAACTCAAATTGTCCCTGTTTGCAGATGTCATAATTTTATATAGAGAGAAACTTTAAGACCAAAAAACTCCTAGACCTGATAAACAAATTCAGTAAAGTTGCAGGATACAGAATCAACATACAGAAATGAGTAGCATATCTATATACCAACAATGCACTAGCAGAAAAATAAATCTAGAAAGAAATCCCATTTGCAGTAGCCACAACAACAACAACAACAACAATATATATATATATATATATATATATATTTCA
>NW_007726880.1:45506-54375 GCF_000696425.1 Galeopterus variegatus
ATATATATATATATATATATATATATATATATATATATAAAATACCTAGGTATAAATTTAACTAAGGAAGTAAAAGATAGCTACAAGTGAAACTGTAAAACACTGATTACAAGAATTAAAGCAGATACAAAAAAATGGAAAGACATTCCATGTTCATGGATTGGATAAGTCAATACTGTCAAAATGACCATACTACCAAAAGTGATCTACAGATTCGATGCACTCCCCATCAAACTACCAGTAACATACTTCACAGAAATAGAAAAAAACAATTCAAAAATTTATATGGAGCAACAAAAGGCCCCCAATAGCCAAAGCAATACTGAGCAAAAAGAATGGGGGAAGGAGGGGGAGGAGGGGGGAAGAAGGGCATTGGGCATCACACTCCTTGACTTCAAATTATACTACAAAGCTATAACAATAAAAACTGCATGGTAGTGGCACTAAAACAGACACATAGACCAATGAAACAGAGTAGATAATTCAGAATAAATAAAGACACCTTCAGCCAATTGATTTTTGACAAGGAGATAAGAACATAAATGGGAAAAGACACAGTGTCTTCAAGAACTGGTGCTGGGAAAACTGAAGATCTATATGCAGAAGAATGAAACTAGACCCCTATCTCTCACCATATACAAAAATCAACTCAAAATGGATTAAATACTTAAATGTAAGACCCAAAACTATAAAACTTCTAGAAAAAACCACAGGGAAAATGTTTCAGTACATAGGACTAGGCAAAAATTTTGTGAATAAGAACTCAGAAGCACAGACAGCAAAAGCAAAAATAAACAAATGGTATTTTGTCAAACTAAAAAGCTTCTGCACAGCAAAAGAAACAATCAACAAAGTGAACAGACAACCTGCAGACAATTTGCAAACTACATATCTGGCAAGGGATTAGTATTCAGAATATATAAAGAACTGAAACAACTCAATTAAAAAATAATAATAATCTGATTAAAAATGGGCAAATGAGCTGAACAGGCATTTCTCAAAAGAAGACATACAAATGGCCTATGAAATATGAAAAAAATGTTCAACATCTCTGATCCTCAGATGTGCAAAACAAAACCACAATGAGATATCATCTCATCCCAGTTAGAATGGCTATTATCAAAAAGACAGAGAATAATAAATGCTGGCAAGGATGCAGAGAAAGGGGAACTCTTATACATTGTTGGTAGGAACGTAGATTAGTGCAGCCACTACAGAAAACAGTATGGAGGTTTCTTAAACAACTACAGATAGAACTACCACATGATCCTGCAATCCCACTACTGGGTATATATCCAAAGAAAAGGAAATCAGCATGTCAAAGGGATAACCTCACTCCCAAATTTATCATGGCACTATTCACAACAGATATGGAAACAACTTAAATATCGATCAATGGATGGTTAGATAAAGAAAATGTGATACATACACATAATGCAATCATAGTCATAAAGAAGAATGAAATTCTGTCACAGCAGCATGGACGAACTTGGAGAAAATTATGTTAAGTAAAATAAATCAGGCACAGAAAGAGAAAGACTATATATTCTCTTTCATATGTGGAAGCTAAAAAAGATGATTTCCTAGAAGTAGAGAGTAGGATGGTGGTTACTAGAGACTAATAAGGGTCAGGGAGATGGGGAGGTGGGAGGGGAGCTGGGAGGGGAGATGGGGAGAGGGTGGTTAGTGGATACGAAGTTGTAGACAGGAAGAATGAGGTCTAGTGACCGATAGCAGTACAGGGAGACTACAGTCAACAGCAAATTACTGTGTAACTTCAAGTAGCTCATTGAGAGGATGCTGAATATTCCCAACACAAAGAGGTGACAAATGTTTGAGGTGACGGATATGCTAATTGCCCTGACATTGCACACTGTATGAGTGTACCCAAATATCACATTGTACTTCATAACTGTGTATAATTATCATGGGTCAATTAAGAAGAAATAAACTAAAAAGAAAACAAAGTTCAGAGGCAGAAGTAGAGGTTACCAGAAACTTGGGGAAAGGAATAATGAGAAATTATTGCTTAATGGGTACAGAGTTTATGTTTAGGACGACAGATAAGGTTTGGAAATAGAGTTAGTGGTTGCACAGCATAGCGCATGTCATTAATTCCATGCAATTGCATATTTAAAAATGTTTAAAGTGGCAATCCTTATGTTATATATATTTTACCATAATAAAAACAAAAAACAGAACCCCCCCAAATTTATAGAACACACAACAAAACTTTTACAAATCAGTAATTAAGAGATAATCACCAAAAAATGGGCAGAGGACATAAATAGGCACTTTAGAAAAGAACTAAAGAGAACCAGTAAACATGAAAAGAGCTTTATCTATTGAAGTAACCAATGACTTTTTTAAAAATGAGAATGTCCAGTTTTGGTGTGAAGGATCTTAATTAGTCCAAACTTAGCGCAAGATAATTAACAACATGCACCAAGCTAGCGTATTCTTTGTACCAGCAAGTAGAGTTTTTTCCCTGGTGGGTGGAGTCATGCCTGGACAGGTTGTGCAGCTCCCCAGGGGGTTGTTCCCCCACCCCCCTGCACTCGATGGTGTGTGACCTTGTATTCACTTCAGCACCCTCTCTCCCTGCCTTCCTCCCTTTTCACCCCATCATATGTACTGATCCAGCAGAGCCCTTTAAATCATGCTCAACTACTGCAAATTCAGGGGCTGGTGTGGGCAGTTATAGAGCATCCACTTCTATGGACTGTGCCCCGGGTTGGTGGCGTGTGCCTGCCTGAGACCCTCCATTTCTGCATGGGCAATCTCCACTCTAGTTATATACCAAACACAGCCAAGCCCTTCTTTCTGAGTTTGAAGGATTTATGGCAAATAAGTTCCACTCTTCTCTCTTCCTCTCAGGAATATTTTTGGGGTTTCTCGCTCCTTGGCCATCAACGAGAAAAATGGGGGGAGGTGTGAATCCTTTTGTTAAATGTGACGTGTAAAACAAACACTTTTAGGTCAACTAAATCATTATAGCATATGACATTGCAACAGCCTATGGTTTTTATCTCTGTAGTTAAAAGTTTATGCCTTTGATGATCAGGCTTGTCTCTCCCCTGGAGAAATAAAGTCCTGGCATCTGAGAAAAATGAATTAGCTGCCACTTAGCCAGCATAGCGAAGGGCAGAAAATACATTTGAAGTAAATTAATTACTTACATAATTAAAATATTAATGTTAACTCTGGGGCATGCACGTACATCCACACGCACTCACCTTCATACACAGACACACACATATTGTCTCCTCCAAAAACTAGGGGACATTTTTCGCTGCTAACATTTTAACTTCAAATGGACAAGACTGATCCATATTTACATACTCAAAGTTGAAAACACTGGGGGACTCTGACCCAGTCTTCTGTTGCCAGCTCTTAACCAGGTACTACCCGCTTGCAGTCAGCTCTGCCACTTCAACCACAGATGTATATTTTTTCACTAAATCATTTAGTTGTGACTTATTGAATTACAAAAATAATAACATTCTTAGTACAAAATTCAGAAAAACCAATGTAAGTATGCAAAATCCTCCAGATTCCTCTAAGATCAGGTAATGTTAACATCTTAATGAATATCCTGTTGGTCTCTGATGAAGATAAATTTTTTTTCAAAAATAGGTTCACACTGTTGGATACCTATTTTTTCCACTGAATATTTCATAAATATTTTCCATGACATTATGTATTTTAAATTATTTTTTACTGAAATATTTGTTCCTTTATCTGGATTACTATCATTTACATAACTTAAACCCCACTGGCGAAATGGTTGATGTTTTTAATTTTTCAGTATTTTGTCCAGCTAAGTCTTTATGCACATCCATGTTTACTCATCTAAAATAAATTCCTAGGAGTAAAATTTTTTCATATTTGATATATTTAAAATTTTCTGCTATTATTTATCATTAGCAAAGTTATCCATTGAAGATCTGTAATGTACACTCCCAAACTGTGTGAAATGTGCTTCCCGCATCTTTAGCGACCCTGAGTATTATTTTACATTTTATCTAATTAGATAGGCCAAATGCTTACACACATTTTGTTGATGATTCTACTGTGTAAGCATAATGTTTTAAATTGAAGATATAAATTTTATGTTTTACCTACTTTATATACTCATCAAAAACATGTAAAACAAAACAATGATATGACTTTATATATAAAAATAAGAATTAATAGCCCACATTTATTTGCTGATCTCCATTTTGCATCTCTAAATGGCAATGACAGTGAACTAATGATCTATTGATGGCTACTTCTGAAGATGATGAAGGAAAGAGACACATTTCCTCAGGCACAATTCTATGTATACGACTGTGACTCTTTAAGAAAATGAAATAGTGGGGGATTGCCTGAAAATAGCTACCATTGATATTACTACAAAGGTTTGTTTCTACAAGTTCAAAAATAGGAATGACAAGTTCCTGTCATGAAAAACTTCACCATCTGACTCAGTTGCTTCTGTGGAAATAATATATAGGGATAAATAAACCCTGATGAATGTCACCTACTGTCAAAGTTTCAACACTTAGGGTATCAGGGAAAACATGCAAAGTACCGTTATTATTTTTTTTCTAAGAGAATGTAAAATTCTGAATGTCTTATAGTTTTTTATCCCCAGTAATCCAAGACATTTAAATTGTCAAAAATCTCCAGATCAGGCCGGCCTGTGGCTCACTTGGGAGAGTGTGGTGCTGATGGCACCAGGGCCACGGGTTCGGATCCCATATAGGGATGGCCGTTTTGCTCACTGGGTGAGCGTGGTGCTGACAACACCAAGTCAAGGGTTAAGATCCCCTTACCAGTCATCTTATAAAAAAAAAAAAAAAAAAAAAATCTCCAGATCATTCGGTCCCTCAACAACCTTTTGTGCGGGGCTTCCTGTGTGCCAGGCTCTCTACACAGCTTCTGCCTTTAAAGAGCACACAGTCCCATGTGAATACGTAAGTGATCCAGGCCACAACTGTACCTTAGTGTGATGGTTTTAGCATACGTGTATGTACAGGTGAAGAGTGAATCACTAAGATGTGAGATGTGAATGTACATGCCTGTCCTGGACCTTGCAAGTGTTTAGGGCACTGCTGGGCAACACGAACCATGGCTGGGGGTCAGCTGGGCTGCTCTGGCCTTGGTCAGTGACTCTCTGCTGCAAGTTGGGTCTGGCTCTGTTCCACATGTTTCTCATGCTCCTTAGACCACCAGGCTAGTTAGGGTCCATTCTCCTTGTGGCACAAGTGGGCAAGTAAAGTCATATGAGACCTCCTAAGGCCTGAGCTTGGACCTGGAGCAACACTCGCGTGTCACCCACTTGCTTTCCTGTGGGGTGGAGGGGGGATACTAGAGGTAGGCAAGTGTTATGCGCCCCATCGCTGGCCCTTAAAATTGAGCATTTCCACCTACCCTCAGCTCCTCAGCAAACCAAAGCTGCCAGGGAACACAACCCCTGCCTCAGGCAATTGCAACCCTAAGTTTATTCATGCCCTGTGGCAATTCGCGAGTCTCTAGTTTATAATCTGTGTTGCAACTCTGCACCCAAACTGCCATCCTGTGGTCTGGCCACTTGAGTTTGGTCAGTGCACTCCCTAGTCGATCACAATTGGCCTCAGATGCTAGAATACCAGACAGTTTACACATGGAACACTTCTTCCCTCCCTGTCCCTCCCCTCTAGCCAAGGAGGGGACCTCATTATGAAAATGAAGGTTGATACTGTATAATCCTGGGACAAAATTGAACTGATTTCCAGGATTAAAAAAGAAAAAACGTATTCCAGTGAGAAGAACCAAAGATTTTAGGTGTATCCTGGTCGCATATTGTCTTGTAATAGGCATAGTTAATAGAGAAAAGTAGCGCACCAGTTCCTGCGCATGACCAGCCACAGGGGCAGCTGTATATTCTAAGATGATGTGGAGTAAGGATATAAATGCAAATGAACTTTATTCTTAATAAAGCTGAATGAGAGTAGCAGAGGTTCTGGAATTCTCTTTCATTACTCTTCAAGTTCTTGGCTAAATTAAGCTTCTGTTGTTAACCTGAAGGGCGTCTGTGCAGAGGTGTGTGCTGATGAGCTCGCCCTCGACTGTCCCTGACCTCAGCCCACTCCACCTCCACGTGTTGCTTCCCCTCACTTCTTGCAGATTTCATGTCCTCACCGTCCCTGAGACTAGATCTCCCTTTTCAACGTGGAAGCTGATATTGTCAGATGTACTCACGATTATTCTCGAATACATCAAGAGCCATTTCTGACCCTCACAAGGCAGCAAGAAGGCTTTAGGATATTTTCATAGAACTATTCACCAAAAGAGAAATAGAGAAAACCTCAGTAGCTTTGCACACTTGTCTATAATTGATCTAGCTCCACATTCTCATTAGAATAAAATCATCCTACTTTTTATTTGGATGAGCTGTCGACTTACATATCCATTGCTTTTCCATTGTGAAGGGGTGGGGATGACTTGATTACTTGCTTCAGTGTAAAATATGTAATTTTCCTAAAAAAGCTTCTTACTTACACAGATGCATTTTCAATCAGGGCTCCAGAGCCCAGGAAAAAAATGTGTTATTAATATTCCGCCAAGGGTTTCAATATATGGTTCTGCGTTGAAAGAACTTTAGACAAATCCACCGAGAAGAACGCAACTCTGGTTATGAAGATAATAGTATCTGATTCTCCTGTGCAAATGTAGCTGGTTTGGTATAAGGGCAACCGACAGGAACCTGGTGTTATTCACAGGAGATCTAGCATACAGCTTATTGCCCGGGACACAGTGACAACACAATAATGGTTAAATAAAAGGGTTTGTGTCTGATGAAATTCATAGAAACTGTGGGCAGAAAATCAATGCCTTCTGGCAGATTCTCTGAAGACCATATTTGTGTTGGGGCTGCCCATCACTACATAAACTTCGTAAATTTTTAAATGAGCTAATGCATCCGGCAAGTGTTTGTTGAGCACTGACTGCCTGCTAGAAAAATAGCTGTTATCTGGCAAATAACTGTGAATCAAAAAACATTCCTTCTTCTTCCCGTGGACACCAATGGGCCTCACTTGCCAGCCTCCCTGGTGGTGACTGTGGCCATGTGCCTAGGTTCTGGCCAATGGAATGTGGACACAAGGGTGTCTTCCTTCAAGCCTGGCTCATCAAGTCTTCCTCAGGGCTCTCCTGCATGCTCTTTCTCCCTTCCTGTTGGCCAGGATGGAAACAACCATGGTAGCTTTGCATTGAGGATGGTAGACTCTTCTCCAGCATGGGTCCCTGAAGGACCACCCAACCTGACCACCTACCCAGCAGAATAGAGCTCCTGATGGGCCAAGCCAACCCCAGTGAGAACATGGGAGATGCAAAACCAGAGGAGATGCAGCTCCTCCCCTCAGGGAGCCTCAACCCTAGTAGACCATGTGGCCCTGTGTACCTCTCCTGAAGAGAGGTACAAATGGGGATGGTCTCTCCATGGTACAACCCCTCGGTGATCAGAGCGCAGTGGACAATGAATGATCAGAAGGCCCTGGTTGGAAATGACCAGCAGCACACAGCTGCTAAGGTTTGAATGAGTCCCCCAAGTGTGCACGTGTTGGAAACCTAATCCCCAATGCAACAGTGCTGGGAGGTGGGGCCTAAGAAGAGGTGATTGGGCCATGAAGGCAGAGCCCTCATTAGTGGATTAATGTCACTATGGCAGGAGCTGGGATGACAGTTGTTATAAAGCAAGTCTGGTCCCTTCCGTCATGAGATGATGCAGCCAGAAGGCTCACCAGACGCCAGATCCTTCATATTGGATTTCTTAGCCCCCAGAACCATGAGCTAAATAAATTTCTGCTTATTATAAATTACCCAGTCTATGGTATTCTGTTATAGCAACACAAAGTAGACAACAGCCAAAGATTGACTGCCCTCAAGGATAAAGAGAATGCTGCTATGACTGGCCAGATTCTCAAGGGACGGGTTTCTGGAAGAGGCAGACTGATGGTTCTGGCTCTTCGGGCCTAACCCCTGTGAATCAGCAAGTGCTCACACGAGAGGACCCTCATCTGCAGAAGCAATTTCTGGCTGAGGCCCAGCTCCAGGCAACCTACTTCCAGTGATTTCATCTAATGGGCATCCTCAAATTCTAAGGTACTTTTACGTATTTCTCATTTAACCCTCAAAATGGCCTTGCTGATCAGTGAGGCAAGCTGATTTAAGACCATATAGTCAGTGGAGAGGTTAGAACCCAAACCTTCTGACACCTGATTCAGAGTCCTTTCCCACTGGGTCAAGCTCTAGTCTATGTTAGGGCTGAAGACATTCTTTGCTCCAATGAACAGTAGATTTAAGCTCAATCAGAGGGCCAGGGCCACAGGATGGAAGCTCAGCTCCATCTCAACCACTCCAGCACCCTTCAATCAGCATTGCAGCTTTGCAGAGCACCAAGAAATTGTCACAAGGTCAAGATTAAAGTGTCATGATATCAATCTGGGTCTCACAGTCAGTTATCCAGGCAGAACACAAATGAGAAGGGGAACTCTGGGCTATTTGCTATGATTGCAGGGTGATGCCGGCTCTGAGGTTGAACCAGCATATTTGAATCTCAGTTTCTGTAGAAGTTAGGACTTCAGTCTTTACATTCCCCTTTCTATGCCTCACAAACATTCCCTGCACATTATTTATTTTATTTTAACAAGTGGTTACTGGGCACTTCCTAAGGGGAAGGCTCACTGACATTCATCTCCTTCCAAAAATGTGTAAGGGGCCGGCCCGGTGGCGCACTGGATAGTGCGCCCCCTGGGGAGCGCGGCGGGCGCCCCCCCCCCCAAACTGAGGGGGTCCAACCTTTTGCCACGGTCTCACCTGCCAGCGAAACCACGCCCCAGCC
>NW_007726880.1:54481-121215 GCF_000696425.1 Galeopterus variegatus
CACATACAGACTGGTTCCCGCTCACTGGCTGAGCGAGGCGCGGGAGCAATGCCAAGGGTTGCGATCCCGTTGCCGGTCCCCGGTCCGGTACGGGGGCAACACTGAGGGTTGCGATCCGTTGCCGGACACGGAAAAAGACAAAAAGACAAAAAAAAAAAAAAAATGTGTAAGGATCTGGCCAATGGAAGATCAAACTCCATCCCTGCCCAAGGACGTCCAATCTGAAATGAAGAGGCTTGTTTCTTCTCACCTTGAACAATGAATAATTTAAGATATAATCAGACAATTCAGCTTGCCTTTTTTCTCCTTAGTCTTTGTGATGATTGTGAAAAGGAAATAAAATGATCTTAAACACGGGACTACATCAGCAGTGTGCAGATTCTATTTGGGTGCACACAGAACTCTTAATTAAAAGTAGTCAAGCATTCATATGCTGAATTTGGGGTTGAGGGAGAAGGAGGAATTTTAAAATAGACTATTTTAAAATGTTGCTGGTTTGGTTGATAACTTTATGAAATAAAATCTTATGAACCAAATTTGTTTAACTTGAGTGATTTTATTATTTAAAAAATGAAATATCACAAAACTCTTGAAAGTTCTAAGTTATAGAATATTTTTGTAAGAGTGTAGTTAGATATTTTATGACATTTTGTTAGATATTATATGATATAATATGTTGGTATAGGCTGTGCAATATGGTAGAAAATCACCTGGAAACAAATCGGAGATTCTGCTTGTAAACCTTGGGTCACTGGGTTGTCGACACTTCGTATTTCTGTACCTCACTTTTCTTACAAAAAAACTTTATTTTTTACAACAGTTTTAGATTGATAGAAAAATTGAGACCATATTACAGAGATATATCCCACATTTAATTTCCCCTATTAGTAACATTTTACACTAGTGTGATATGTTTATTACAATGAATGAACCAACATTGGTACATTATTAACTAAAGTTCACTTAATTCAGGTGTGCTCAGGACAGTCTCTGTTTGCCATTGTTGTCCTAGCGTCCTGTCCACTCAGCACCCTAGTTAGATATCAAAAGTGTAGTCATTTTACAGACACAGAAAGTGAGGTGACCAATAAGCCAATAACTGAACTCAGCTTAAGAAAATGTGTAATATAACTTCTTATGAAATCCACTTTAACTGTAACTAACAAGCGAAATAGATATCTGTTTGTAAGAAAAGCTATTTCTGTTTGTAATTGCTTGTTTTTTTCAACCATATAAAGGATGACCCTTTCTCTTAAAGATTCATTAATATATTCATTTGTGCAGGGAATGCTTTTACAATTTCCTGCACTAAATAGAAGGAATACAATTCAACCCTTGTCAAGTTATCAAACAATATGAAGGTGCCAAGAATTTAATATTGGAATAATTTATTTCAAATGCCAACAGATCATCCTTTCAAAAAGCAGATAAAATCAGCTCTATCTGTGTCTTTTATGCTTCTGAAAATCTAGAAAGCTGAGGACAAAAAAACTGAACAAATGCTTGTATCAGCTACAACTGGGGAGCTCAGTCTTGCTGTTGAGAATTTGCATGGCTTTCGCTCATTCCTTCCAGTGACAAGACTTTGTATTTCACGTGAGAATGCAAACCAGGGCATATCAGAGGAACAACACCTTCTAGCAGACAAGGGCCTTCTCACTAGGAAGAGAATTCGTCATTGTGTATATTACTCTCCAGGGTATGGGAGTCATTTCCAATTGAAACTGGAAGTGGGGATATGAATTTCCCATTGCAACTTCCACTTCTGAGTGCTGGTGGAGTGGAAGCAGCTCTCCTAACCTAAGCACTGAGAAAACTTAGACACTTTTATTCCCACCCACTTTATCCCACATTCAAACCATTAGCAAGTCCTGTACCATCTACCGTCTAAAATATGTACCAAATCCATCCATTCTATCTAGCTCCTCGAGGCCCACATGGTCAAAGCTGCCAGCATCCCTCATCTGGAGGGTTTTCATAGACTCCTAACTGGACTAGCTCTTCCCACTCAATTCACTCCCACATCGCAGCCAGTGTGGTCCTTTCAAAAGGAAAACCAGAACTGGTTACCCCCCTACTTAAAATCATCCAATGGCTTCTTGTTGAGATGGGAATAAAATCTAACCCCCTGCCATGGTCTGGGAGGCCCCGTGTGGTCTGGCCCCAGATACCATCTTCCTCCACCCTTGTCTGTGCTTTCCTTTCTCCAGCCGTTCTTCAACATGCCAAGCTGCTCCCACCCCAGGGCCTTTGCACCAGCTACTCTTTCTTCTTAGATCTTTGCATAGTTGGCTTCTGCTTTTCACTCAGTTCTTGGCTCAAATGTCATTTTCTCCAAAAAGCCTTCCCTGACAACCCAATCAGGAGTGGCCATTCCATCACTCTATCACCCTGTTTTAAGAGACTTCTCTACATATTGCAAGCAGCTATATCTCTTACTTGTTTTTCTTCTCTTTTCCACACTAGAATAAACTGAGAACAGAGACCTTGCTTGTCTTCTTAACTGTTACATCACCAGCATAATGTAATCGGTGCTCAAGAAATGTGGAATAAATGAACGCAGAGCTAGAACTACTCTGCACTCTAAAGTAAAAGACTGGGGCTTTTTAAGCAGGAGGGGTGGCAAGTACATTTAGTTTCTTTGGTTAGTCCTGGAAGAATCATTCAGAAAGGTCTACAGTCTGCAGGGAGAAAGGGAAAAGGAAAAGAAACTTGGAGGTGAGTAAGATGGATGCCAGCAAAGTTTAAAACTTCTGCTAATTAACACTGTCAAGAATAGGAAAGGGCAAGTCACCAACGGGGAAAAAATATCTGTAATACATATGTCTACCAAAAGACATATGCACAGAATTTGTAAAGAGCTCCTAAAAATGAATAAAAAGACAAACAACTCAATAAAACATGATCAAATGATTTTAATAGAAACTTCACAAAAGAATTTATATGAATAGCCAACAAGCACATGAAAAGATACTCAATATCCTTAGACATTAAAAAAATACAAATGCAAGCCACAATGAGATACAACTTCACACCCAAAAGAATGTCTGAAATTAAGAAGACTGATAGCACCAAATGTTGGCAAGGGTGTGGAGCAACTGGAACTCTCATATATTGTGATGGAAATGTAAAATGCTATAACCACTTTGAAAAAACATTTGGTAGATTCTTATAGATTTAAACGTGCATCATACAGCTCTGCCTCTCTGTGTTTACTTAAGAGAAATAAAAATATATGTTAACAAAAGACTTGTACATGAACGTTTATAGAAGTTTTATTCATAACACACAAAAACTGGAAAATGCAAATATCTGTTAAGAACTGCACTTCTGGACCGGCCCCATGGCTCACTCAGGAGAGTGCAGTGCTGCTAGCGCTGAGGCCACGGGTTCGGATCCTATATAGGGATGGCCAGTTAGCTCACTGGCTGAGTGTGGTGCAGATGACACCAAGCCAAGGGTTACGATCCCCTTACTGGTCAAACAAACAAACAAAAAAAAAGAACTGCACTTCTCAGCAAGAAAAAAAGGATAAACTACTAATTCATGCATCAATGTGGATGCATCTCAAAAACATTTTGTTGTACGAAAGAAGCCAAACACAAAAAGCATGTGCTAGTCATTCTATTTATGTGACATTCATGAACAGGTAAAACCATTCTATGGTAAATGACATCAGAAAATTTGTTGCCTGTTGGGGAAGGTGTTGGACATTGACTTGAAGGTGGGCATAAGAGAACTTTCTCGGGTGATGGAAATGTTCTGTATTTTGTTTATGTGTTGCTTACATGGAAGAATTCTGGCAGAACTCATTAGATACACTTAAAATCCGTGCCTTTCACTATATGTAAATTTTACCTGGAAAAGTCTAAAGTGGAAGATAACTATTAAAAAACACATGGCAACTGGTTGTTCCTAAGGTCTCCAATCTTCTGGGGACCCTCTTTATTGATGTCCAAATGAAACTATTTGTGCACGCTACCTGGGGTTTGAGGGTTGGTGGATAAACAGCAGAAGGCGACCTATCAGCCCTCACTATCAACGTTTCTTATCTACCCAGCCTTCAAACCCAAAACATTACCTTTCCTCCTGCAGCTGCTGTGTGCTGCTCATTCATGTATTTATTCAATAAATGTTTATCGAGTTCTTACTGGTTCCAAGGCACCATTCTTCACCATGAACACGACAGAGCCCCTGATCTTCTGACAACTCTTCTTACAATCTAGCGAGCGACTCAGATGATCAGCCGACAAATAGTTACGTGGTAGAGCAGCTACTCGTAACTTCACCCAGAAGGTAGACACAATCTAGTCCTTACTCATTTCCCCAACCTCCACCAGCCTGAGGCTGTTGTGCTCGAGTCTTTTTCACTGAAGGCATGGGGAAAATGGAAGGTGACTGTAGGTTAGAATTAGGAATTCCTTCAAGTCTGATAGCAGACTTCACTGTTTCTAAACACTCTCAAATCATTTTCCAGCAAAGGGCTTGCTCTTGCTCACCTGAGATTCTACCTTCTGGACCCTCCTCCTCTTGAGCAGTTTCTTCACCCTCCTCTTGTTATAGATTAATTTATGCCTCCCCCTTCCATGAAAGAAGATATGTTGAAATCCTAATCTCCATTGCCTCCAAATATGATCTTATTTGGAAATAGGGTCTTCACAGAGGTCATCAAGTTAAAATGAGGTCACTAGAATGAGCTATAATGCAGTATGACTGGTCCTTATTAAACGGAGAAATTTGTACGCAGAGACAGACATGCACAGAGAGAGGACCATGTGAAAACACACAGAGGGAACAGTGCAGGAAGGCAGAGGATTGAGTGACGGTGTCTCCAAGCCAAGGGATGCCAAAGATTGCTGCCAATCATCAGGAGCCAGGAAGAGGCGAGGAAGTGTTCTCCCCTACCTGCTTCAGAGGGAGCATGGTGCAGACGGCACCTTGATATTCGACTTCTAGCCTACACGACGTGAGGCAATACATTTCTGTTGTTTTAGGTCACTCGGTTTGTGTTACTTTGTTATGGCAACCCTAGCAAAGAACATGCCCTCATCATTGAGACTGACGTGCTTCATTCTCAGCCCATTAGGCTGCCTGCAGAAAAACGTTCTGCTACTTCACCATGTAAGGCAAAATAGATCCCTTTTATCTCCTATAGCCTTTCCCCCCTTGAAGAGTTTTCCAAGGCAGACTCATTTACCCCCATGGTGAATTTTGTCATTTCCCTAAAGGGAAGAAGAGGTGGCTGGCAGATCATTTCGGAGATGAAGCCCAGAAGCTCTGGGTGAAGTGGGGGCTGGGGACCTGGATCTTTGTCCACCAGAAGGCTGCCACACCCACGGAACCCTGGGGCTCTTTGGCACCCAGCTGGGAAACCCTGGACTGGACAAGTGACCACTTCCCTGTGTGAGTTAGGAGACATTTGGGCTTCCAGATTTGATGTCCAGTTCCTAAGAACCTAAGAAAGTACATTGATCCCCCATTTGGGAGTCTCCCAGGAAACCAATAGATATACAACCACCTGTTATATCCCCCCAACAATACCCTTCCTTAAGGGTCTGAATCAGAGTAGTGGCAATGGGTGGGTGAATGGGGCAAGGAAAGGATGACAGCATGTAAGAAGAATCAGGAGACTTTTTGTGACAAATGGATATGGTGGGGACGGGAAAGAGAATAGAGAGACAGAGACGGCACTGGGTGATGGAGACAATGGAATAATGACAGAAGTCCGTAGTCAAATCGGAGACCCGGATTTCTGAGGAGAGGGGATGGGCTTTATTTGGGATTCATAGTGTTGCTTTTCCTTCCCTGTCCTAGAGTTTCAATATCTGACCCCAAAGAGGGGAAATAACGTGCACATTTGTGGTCTTTCTATAACTGTAAAGCGAGCAGTCATGCATACTTCAACACAAATGTTTTGTTTTGTTTTTTTAAAACCTGAATCCTTGATTTCTGAATTTAACACAGTAGAGAATGTGAATGTAGAAAAACACCAGTTTAGAAAAGTCACAAAGGCTAATAAGCCACCCACAAAATTGATCTCTGAGGCTCAACACAGGTCAGTGACAGTTCAGTTAAAGGTCATTAACAAATACAAATCGTGATCAATTATTTAAATATAATTTAAGACAAACATAGCGTAAAGCCTTCCCAAAGCAGACACAATCGATTTACTGAAAATAATGTTGTGCTTCCAAGAGACCAGCCAGGCCCAAATCAATGAAATTGCCCTTCGCCATAAACCTTTTATCCAAGGCCAATTTATCATTATCAATACCTTTTAACAAAGCAAGCATTTGATGTGCCACTAAGAGAATTCTTGGTGGTTATTTTCCTGAAAAAGCTCATAAGCAAAGAGAGTAATTTGTCCCTCAGGTCACACATGCCATCCCCTCTGAGTGAGGTTTTTGTTCAAAGGAATTGAAGAGAATCCATTGTGTTATCTCTATACTTGTGTTCTGAATAGACACTGCAAGATTCGGTGTTCAGTTCAACTCAGTAATCACTGAGCATCCGCAACAGTGGGTCTCAGCCTTTTTATTACTGCTTCCAGACAAATGATGCAGGGTGCTCACGTGAGCCATGCCTCCCCCCGGGTGACCCAGGATAACCCTTGAGTACACCCTTTCCCTCGCACTTAGGAACACGCATCAGAACGCAGATGAGCGACTATGACAATACTATGAGAATAATCTTAAATCCATTTTAATTCTTGCAAATAAAAATAAAATGCTCAAACTTTGGTGCCTAAACTGCTATCAGAGCCACTTTAATGACACATCAGTGGTGAAGACCACAGATGCAGAAGATGGCTCAGTGTTTGTGATCAAACCCCTCTGCACCAGATACTATCTTAATGGCTTTTAAAGGGATGTGCATTCATGGAAAAGAAAGGAATGTGATCTTGAAACCTGTTCGTTAGACAAACGAGCATCTGTTTTCTCCATTAATGGCTGGAAAACCGTTCTGGCTCTGTAGCCAGATTTTGCAAATCTCCACTCAGATCATGCAGTTATTTTAACTCTTTGCAGGGCAGTCTGGTTCTCTGAACTGTCAAGTCCTTGGGAGAATCCTCTCTGTTGCACCTGTGTACCCATCATCCTAGGCAAAGAAGGAGAGGCCTGGAGGGATAGGTAACAGGTAGAGGGGTCAAAAATGGTCTGGTTCCCAGAACCACTTCTCTGGCCATTTCAGCAAGGTGGACAGTCTGGGGTAGATGGTAGGTGCTTGGGCTACAGGCTGACGGTGGGTTTGAATCCCTGTTGCACCAGGGGCTGGTCCTCAGCTACATGCACAAGTGTGGGCCTCCCAGTTGTTTACAATCTGCCCCCTTCTGATTGTTCAGAACCCTCACCAAACTGCCTGTTTGGTACACTCTTTAACTTTTTATTATGGAAGTTTCCAAACACATTAAAAAGAATAGAAAGAAAGAATAGTACAATGAACCCCATCTGCCACGACCAGCCTCCAGAAATTATCAACTCACGGTCAGTGTTGTTCATCTACACCCCCAACTTCCCTCCTCAAGTGGATTATGTTAATAATTCTAATTTACCCCAGATGCACCCACTACTGGCTTGACGAAATTGGGCAAATTGCCTTAATCTGTGACTCTGTCTCCTCGTCTGTAAGATACGAGCATCCCCTCCCAGGGAGACTGTGGAAGTTAAATGAGATAGTATATGCGGAAGTCTCAGGAGCAGAACTGGCTCTTGAAAGGTGGTAAGTGCCACATTAGACTATCGTATTTCTCTCCTGGACCCCTAAATGTAACCAGCACATCAAACCAGAGGACTCACTAGATAGAAGGATCAAGCAATTTTGTCTTCTTATGTCTCTTTCAGTGAATTCCATGATGGAAACCTGGGCAGTCTCTTGGCTTTTCTGGCCATTCTTAGGTAACTCACAGTCCCCTACTGGTCATTACAAGGTCCAGTCCCATGTAGTGGCCGAAACTGACAGCTTCATTCCTATATCCAGTCACTCCTCCTCTAGCCCAAGCCTGTGCAGGCAGTGGCTGTACGTGGACTGAGAGAGTGGACGTCCCTATTCCTCTTGATTCCCCTCCCACCTGTCCCCCAACCACACCCACTACATAACATCTACTGCAGAGCCGTGGGAAAAGAGTGGTTAATTTCAGCAAGGACGTTCCAATTTGACCAACAGATACGTAATAACGCTGAGTTTTTTGTGTGCATGATGTATTTCTAGATCCTTCGGAGAAATCCTTCCTTTATCCCTGAAGATTTCTTACCTGTTATTCTCTTACCCCTTTTGTCACCCCTAGGAACCCAGCGATACCTCAAACTTCTCTCTGACAAAGGTTGTTTTTCCCTGTAGGAACTCTAGTGCAGGACCTAACATCTCCGCACTAAGGTATCACCTGTGTGGACCCAAATGGGGAAATGCTCATGAAATCTTTGTCCCAACAAACTCTGGATGCACACGTAGGTCCCGATGTGTTCATCTGTCCTGCAGCTCACCATCAGCAGCTGGCAGTCCTCTCTGCCTTTCGTATTTCTCAGGTAGAAGTCAGATGCCAGTTCACTGTGCCCCCCAATACAGGGAATGTGCCTCAAGCTCTCCGGGGGATCCCAGTAAAAATCTCCAAACTGACCTCGAGGTGGGAATGGGTCTTCCTCACCCCTTACCCTGCAGAGATGGGGAGACTTACAGCCACAGGAGCCTCCTCCCAAGTCCTCCTCACATACCCTCCTTCTCAGTCTCTAAGTCCCAACCTCCACACGTGTGAGGTTTTAAAAAGCAACTGAGTTTTTACATCTACAATGGAATCTCTGCATGGAGGTCTCATTCGAATGTGGTGTCTATTGTCTCAAGCCTCAGGGGAACCAAAATGGGTGAGTCCCATTTTAATGTGTTGTTATTACCGTTTAACAACCAATGAGTGTCCTGGACCTCGCAAAGCATGTGGCCAAAGTTGTAAGTTTCTCTGGCTGGTCCCAGCTAACCTGGCAAAGTGGATTTTCATAGTGAGAGAGACTGAGCACCTGACAGTGACCCACAAGAACAGGAGCTGGGAGCCCAAGAGTGGGGCACCACGTCGTCCCTGCTGGGACTCGGGAGGCAGTAGCCACAGTTGGATAGACACCATTCAGATGTGCAGGGAGCAGCAGTTTCAAAAGGGACTGTGCAGCCATAGAAGCCACATACTCTCATCTGGTCAGATGCTCCAGCTTTCTCTCCACCTGGCACTGAGAGACAGCACTGACTCCCTAGGATTGAAGATGTCCTCAAGTTTCTTGAGCTGTATCATAGGGAGTAGAGGTGAGCAAAGGCTTCAGGAAGAAGATATTAGACTTCCTGGTGTCAAGGGCATGTGAGAACTAGGTGATTCCTTGGAAAAAATAGGAGGGGGGGTGTGGGGGGGGGGGGGGGGGGGGGGGGGGAGGTGGGGGTGGAGGGGGGGGGGGGGGGGGGGGGGGGGGGGGGGGGGGGGGGGGAGAGGGAGAGAGGTGTTCCCCAAGCTGGTGAAACAAATGGAACTGTTGTTCTTGGAAATGCCAGGCACAGTCCCACCCCAGGGCCTTGGCACGTGCTGCTCTCCTTGCTTTCCCACAGCTACCCTCTTGCTCTCTCACTTTCATAGTAGACTCTTCTGCAATGTTATCTAACCAGAGAAGTATTCTCTGACCACCCCATTTTAAAAAGTCATTTCTACCCTGTCCTACTCTGTTTGGGCTGCTATCACAAAGTACCATAGACTGGACGGCTTATCAACAACAGAAAGTCATTTCTCAGAGTTCTGGGAGCTGGAAGTCCAATGTCAGGGCACCAGCATGATCGGGTCCTGGCGAGAGCTCTCTTCCAGTTGCAGAGTGCCAGCTCCTTGCTGTGTCCTCACACAGTGGAAGGAAGGGGCAAGCAAACTCCTTCAGGCCTCTTTCAGAAGGGTACTAAGCCTGTTCTTGAGACTCTGCCAAAGACCCCACCTCTTAATACTATCACCCTGGGGGTTCGGGTTTCAACGTACAAATTTTGGAAGGGATACAAATGTTCAGACCATAACACACCCCAATCGAGACCTTTCTCCCCTTAGCGGCTGTGTTTTTCTTAACAGCATGTATTACCACTTGTTATAATGTGCGTTTGTTTTATTACATATCCCCACCAGTAGAACACAGGATCCGTGACAATTTGGACTTGGTTTTGTTCATTGCTTTTTCCCAGCCCCCAAGTATTGGCTGGCAGGTAGAACATACTCAAATGCTTGCTGGGTGAATTAAAGGACCCACATCCTTCACTCTTCAGCACCTAGCTCTTGAACTAGTTTTCTACTTCACTGACCATCTTTCTGTAATCACCAAACCACTGTTCACCACCTCCCTTGGGATCAAAAATATTGCAATCCTGTTTTTCACCTGAAATTCATTTCTTTTAACCTTAGAGAGGATCCTCTTCTGAGAAATGCAGTGTCCTTCTGAATTTTGTTGGTACCTTCTTAAGTTTTGGATTCCTTGCCATGGTCTATTTCATGGGGAGAGAGACCCTTGTTCTAATTCTGCAGATCATTTCCTCTCTCTGATCTCCTGAGTCTTTGCATGCACACTTGTGATTTTCCTGGCTTATACTTCAGGTTATAATTATTCATTCAGTATTGGAAGTTGAGATGAGTTTTGTTAGAGATTGTGTGAGTGCATAGATAAATATTTCAGTATCAAACAAGGGGGAAAAAAAGTTTGCTGTCTCTAGTTAATTTTGTTGTATTGGGGGGCCCAGGTGCTCACAAGGAATAGAGAAGAGTATAACCAGAGTCTATGGCTCGACCAAAGCTCCCAGGTGACTGAAGAGCTCTTTCAGCATTGATCACGGTGGCACCCTCTGGCTGGGTGGGCCAAGATGCCCCACCTGCAGTGTCCATGCCAATGTGATCTGGCTGCATATGCCAAGGCCCACCTCTCAGAACCCCTCTTTGGTTCTGTACGTGCTTATGAAGTCATGATTTCCTCCTGGCATCGTCCCCAGAGCCTGCTGTCTTCTTAGCTCCAACACTTTCAGTGTCGGCACGTTGGGGAGCTTCAAGGAGACCCTCTCTGATTTTCCAGGCACGGTTTCATGTCTGTCGGCTCCTCATCAGCCTGGTCTCATTGGTAAGAGTCTGCTCCTGGGTTTCAGTGCCAACAGAGATTTTCCCTTTGATAATTCTTAGTTCATTTCAGTAAATATTGGGCAAAAGGGAGTTGAATGCATGGGGTCAAATTATCTTAAACAAGAAATCTATTATTATTATTATTATTTAAAACTTTCAATTGAGCAGAGAAGAGATTATGTAGTCTTGCCTTATCCATGGAGGATACATTCCAAGATGCCCAATGGACGCCTGAAACTGCAGATAATACTGAATTTTATATATACTATGTTTTTGTGATCTGATAACCGAGACGACCACTATGTGACATATAGGCGGGTAGAGTACACAGTCTGGATATGCTGGACAAAGGGATGATTCACATCCCTGGTGGAACAGATCAGGATGGAAAGAGATTGCATCACATTAGTCAGAACGGTGCACAATTTAAAACTTATTTTAATTGTTATTTCTGGGATTTTCCATTTAATATTTTTTGACCATGGTTGACAATGGGTAACTAAAATTGTGCAAAGCAATAGGGGGAGACTACTCTGTATCCCATTGATTAAATTTCCAATTAATACAAGTATGAAACTTATTCATGTGTTTATTGATTATGATAATTATTGTTCAATGAAACATGCAAGTTATATTCTATTTTTGTACCATGACACTGATTTTCTTAAAATTGATTTGTATGTGCTCTTTCTATATTAAAAATGCTATTGCAACAATAGTCTAACCATATTTTTTTAAAGTGCTATTTCTCTATTTATTTTTACTTCAAAATAAGTTAGAAGTTTAATAAATATTTAAGTGTATAAAGTACAACAATAAAACATAAGGAGAAAACATAGATGAATCTCCATAAAATATTCAGGTAGAATGGCATGACATTAAAGGCAGAAAAAAAGAAAAGTAATGTTATGTATGATTACAGGTATAAAGTTTCTGTTAAAAAAAAATCAACAACAACAGAAAAATCACCACCAAAAACTAAGATAAATGACAATCTGTAGGAAATATTTTCAATTTACATGATCTTTGCTATATAAAGAGCTCTTAAAAATCAATAACAGAAAATATTCTAAGAGGAAAAAAAGACATTTAATTCAAGAAAGAATAAATATGTAAAGATTTAATCTTAGCAATAATCAACAAAATGAAAGTTAAAAGCCACATGATATTATTTTTTAACTACAAGTTTAAGGATAAAAAAAATAATATCCAACGTTAGCAAGACTGGAGAACTTTTACATATATCTTCTGGGAATATAATTTGGTACAAAATTCCCAAAAAGGCATTGCTTCCATAGGAATCAAAAAACCTAAAAAAAGTATATGCCATTCAATACAGTAGTGTGTGCTCTGGTTTGGGCTAAGGGCACCCTTCCAGGCAAGGCTGTGTGCTCCAAGTTCATGACACCTGGGTTAGGTGAGAGCTGCCACAAAGAATATAACACAGTGGTACTCTCCTGACAAGGTCTTCGTGGAGGTGTGGTTGGGCCACACTGAGCAAATCTCAAGGACCATGTTAGGGCTGATCCACATACAAGGGTCACATCTAAGGCCCCAGGGCTCCATCCTAATTTGCCTTTCTGTGGTCATCACCTTTTGCTTCCCCCACAAATATGTATTTGTTCCTCACCTACAGAGAGCTCATTTAGAAACTGGAATAAAACAAGGAATCCCCAAGCAACTGTTTATTATAATGAGAACGAATTTGATTTGCTTCTATTTACTCATATTTCTTTATTACAAATAGACATTCTTCACACACATTCAATGAATGCCGTATACTTTCTCCCATACTGTGAAGAGCATATGCCAGCCAGATTTAGCCTAAGAGAGAGGGTGTCAATGCATACCACTCCTCTATTCACCATCTGCATTCTGAACCAATGAGACATAGAAACAGGAGCCAGGCAAGAGACGGAAATATCAGCCTCATCACTGGCCAAGGCTCATTGGAGATACAGTGTGAGATGCCAGCCAGGTGGGCTTGCTAATACTTTGACATAGAATGAGCAGATGCCCACCTGGCCAGAGGCATAGCTAGACACCCACAGGACCACATCCTTAATGCCAGGCCCTGGCAGACCAAAGCACACCCTCTCTGCAGATGGGCATGTTCAAGAAAGGGGACCATAAAGAGCCAGCCTAAAAGCACCCAGATCACCCTCCAGTAGTCACCATGAGCAACTGGCTCCTCATCCTCCTACAGGGAGGAATGAGTGATGGGGGATGAGAGAGGGATTTAGCCCGGCTTAGTGGTTCTCAGTCCTAGCCCACACTGGAACTCCCTGGGGCTCCTTAAACGGCACAGATGCCCAAATACTACCCGCAGAGATTCTGACTGGATACCCTCAGCTGGAAGCCAGCACCAGCTCTTAAAGCCCCCCAAGTGATGCTGATGTGCCACAGCATTGACAGTTCCTACTCAAGTGGCAGCCTGCCACATGGAAGCCTCAGTGTGGGGAACAGGGGCAACAATGTGCATGGGGGGGGGGCACAAGAGATGGCCCCAGGGATGGCCCCAGGAGGACATGCTGAAATGTGTCACCAAGTGGTCCTGGACATGATTCGAGGGGCTCCGCTCTCAGTTCTTCCTGTGATTAGCAGACAGTCTAACCAGGACCATCCACGTGCTGAAACTTCTACAAAACAAGCCCAGTGGAAGTCCTGCCATATTGCTCTGACCCCACTGTTCCTGCAAGCCTGGACAATGGAGGTATGTGTGAAGACTTGCTGCACACGGGGGAGCACCCAGAACACGCATATTTTCCCAACTCATTCAAGTCCAGCTGGAGGTTCCCGCAGGACTGACTCCTGATGCTAACACATTGAGTAAAGAGAAACGTGGACGGTCCCTCACTCCATTGCAGAAGTTCTTTCCAGGCTCTACCCCAGAGCAGCCCATGCAGACAGCTCACTAAGATTCCTAATCATACAATTTTTAAACAGGAGGTAAGTAGATGTGGAGACATCACTGCTGATAGCACGTGAGATGTTGATAATTAGTGCTGATTTGTGCAAGGGACATGGCAATGGTTTCGAGGCACTAACCATAACAAAGAAGGCTTTGCCTTAGAACAACTTGCTACCACTAAAACAGGTATTTAGAGACTGATTTGTACTAAATGTTCTGTGCTTGTGGGTCAGAGTTAACAGTTACACACTTTGCTCAGATGTGCAAGAATTTATAGTGTTATTTTCTGCCACAGTTCCACTGTGAATCAGAATCCTTCCCCTGGGACTGATGAGGTGGCAGGACCAGGAGACAGGGACCAAACACGTGAGTTTCCTAGTGAAGGGTGCCCCGGGATCATTTCAATAGTTCTTGCCCGTTCTAGCAAGACGACATCTGGGTAGAGAGGAAAGTGGAGGTGGGGAGACATGGGGGTGGGGAGGGTCTTGAACCCACGTGCTAGTCCTCGAGTGTCCTTGGTGGGCCAAGGTCTTTGTCACCCTCCAGGTTCACTCCTACCTTCTCCCCCACTCTGGGTCCTGGGAAGCTCACTGGTATGGACCACGTCCACAGGTTTCCTTGCCCTGTGGGTACTGGTTGGGCTTGGACGTGGGGGCACCGGCAGGAGATGCAGGGGAGGAGATGGAAGTGAGGCCTGGATGTTTATTTCTGTAGTTCTTTCTCTCTAGGTCACTGGGGGCTGCCTGCTCCCTTGACCAAAGGTCTCAGCTTAAGGGATCCTCTCCAAGCAGCCCTCCCTATGTCTGGCTCAGGAACCCCCTGTCCCCTGTGGTCCTCCCTGCCCTCAGCCACACCTTTGGAAATAGTTCCTTTATTCACCTCTATTCCAGCTATCCTAATTGAGCCTGCAGTCTTTCCCTGGAAGGAATTCTGACCAGCTCTGGGACCCCTCGGGCCTCTGAGCGATGCCCTGACTGATTCCACTTGTGCCTGCCTGGCCCTGCTGCTGCAGCCTGAGACTGGTCCTCCCTGGAGCTGCAGGTCCTCAGAGTGCCAGCCACAGGCTGCTGCTCGCCCTGGCCATGAGGTCAGCCCACACCTCCGATGGGCCCTGGGGCAGGCCTGCCCTTCCAGAACTCTCAGCCTCCTGCCTCTGGGTCTCTCTAGACCACAGGGTGCACAGTCGCTGCCCTGACATTGCAGGCTGCCCCTGCTGGTGTGGCAACGTGGGCAAGCCGGTCTCCTCCCTAAGCCCCGAATGGGATATGGGACGAAACCCCTCCTGTTTCCACCTTTCCTTCCTGTTTTTTTCCCAGGGTCTCTATCCTTTTCCTACCCCGTAAAGAGCCCACCCTGAGGGGGAGCCAGGACCAGCTTTCCACCTCTTGCTCTCCTCTCCTTCACGCCCCATGGGGACCTCCCCTAGGTCAAATGTGTCCCCTGCCCCACCCAGTGAACCTCTTTGCTCTAGGGAGCTTACCCTCTTCTTCCTTGGGGCACCAAGCCCCAGGGCTGAGTCTAAAGGGCAGATGGGACACTAGGAGATAAACATCAATACTGGATTTTCCCCATGACAGCAGCATGAGCCCAGAAATTCACACTGGGCTGACACATTGGGAAGTATCTTCCTGAGGACTTCAGGCTATGATGGTGGCATAAGCGCTTCTTAAAAATAACTTGGGAAAACAAAGAAAGTCAGCCCCCTCCTCCACTGCAGGACTTCTCAGAGCCTTTACCACACTGCGGTGCTTCAAGACTCCCCAAGGGGGTACGTACTGTGTAGTGTTTGACCATAGGTCTCCTTTTTTCTACAGGACATTTTGTGGGATGAGTGCTCTGCCAAATGCACTCTGGAAAGTACTCTTCTAATAGGATTAAATTTAGAATGTCAAAGTTCAAAACCATTTCAGAAGATAAGAGCAAGCGAAACGTATTTCTCTAAGGAAGAGAGCAGATGAGAAAGGGAAAGAGCAGGAAGCAGCTTTAAAGCCGAGAGCGTAAAACACGACAGACAGCATAGCACGACCACAAATGGATTAAACCTGCTTATTAAAATTCCAAGATTTTCCCTGACATTCTGCTTACGAACACATACCCAAAGGGGAGAAAACAGGGAAATGACAAATAAAATAAGCAGATGCACAGCATGCCAATGTTAGCACATATAAAGAAAGACTAGAAATATAATTTCAGAGAAATTGAATTCCAAGCAGGTACTATTTAATGGGGGCAAGAGGGCCATTTTTAATGGACACAAAACCCAATCCAAAGTGAGAAAGCAACGATGTTAGAGCTTCACATCCTTCATCAGAACCCACCAGGTAAAGCCGACTGTAATTGCAAAGGACGCTTGCCAGAAAAGCAATGATAAGATTTTAAAAGGATATTTTCAGCCCAAGAGAGACTAAACACACACAAAATAAATATGACCATAAGAGATGTGACTAATGTCATTAACAAGGAGAAATTTCTAGATGTTATAATTTTTTCTACAGATAAAAAGTTTGCTTTCTTATTTTAAGTGTCCATGAAAATTTAGAAAATTGGTCATATGCTCACCCATTTAGATCTCATATGTTCCCCAGAGTAGAAATTGCATGAACACATTTTTTAACAAAATACAATAAACCTACAAAAATGGCTTTAAAAGAAAGTACCAAAATCACTCGGAAATTTAAAAATAAGTAAAATAAAAATCAGTCTAAAAACCTGAAGGATTAAAAACAAAACTATACAATGGTGGATTATTTAGATGAGAATAAAAATAAGAAAGTACCACTTAAAAATACCTGTCATAGCCAATAAGATTATCAGAGAAAAAGGTACAACTTTTAAAAATGAAATGACAATAAGTACATCTACTCAATATTTACCTCGGGTTTTCTTTTCTTTAAAAAAAAAAAAAAAAAAGCAGAATGAGTCCTAAGGAAACCAGCAAAAGAGGAATAAAAGAAATATGGCAGAAATTAATTAATTGGGAAAAAAGGAATCTATAAACATAATCAACAGCTGCTTTCTTTTATAAAATCAGTAAAACAGACAAACTTTTGTCAAATTTAATTTTTAAAAATCCAAAATACAAAGAAATAAAGTTAGAAATTTATAAGTTGTTAAAAGAAAAGATATGACAGCATTTTTTAAAGATATGAGTCTACTTAGCAAAATTGTGCAGTAATAAGCTTGAAAACATCCATATATAGTAATATTTTATGGATTTTTTTTAAATAATAGAAGTTTTAAATAACACAGCCAATAACCATAAAGTATTGCAGAGGTCTTAGAGTTATTACTCCTGAAAGGATCTGGTTTTAGGTAACTTTTGAAGGAAATTACATTGATAATTTAACAGAAAATGTGTTTTTGAAATGCTAACATAAACCTGATTTCAACATGGACTAGCACAGCACAGATAAGACGATTGTAAATCAGTCTCATATGCAAAGATCTGAATCAAAATCCTACCAAAACCCCTGCACTAAACAGGAACACACCCATGCAAACACACAGATATATAGAACTTATCTCAGCATTGGAAAGATGTTATAGCATTTAAATAATGCCTTATACTGATAGGAAAAAAGAAAAAGATATGTAAGTATTTCAAAAGGTGTTAGAAAATGCTTTTAATACATTTCAGTGCCCTTTTCAAATACAACTCTTTGAAAAATACGACTAAAAGGATTCTTGCCTAACAGATTAAAAATAGTTTTCTTAAAACAAAGGTTATGATCATAGTAGGATTCACCTGAGACAGCCTCAAATAAGGGGAACATGAGAGTTGTTACTGTGGCTACTAATTTATTCATTCATACAACAAATATTCATCACAGACCTACCAGGTTCCAGGTGTTGCAGGTATTGAGGACACTTGCAATTTAGTGTTATGTTGTGGCATGATCATGTTATTGTTATAACTGTTACATTATGATTATGATTATTATAATTATATTAGTCATTGTTATGATTATCATATGCCTGGAGTATCAAAGTGCACCACCATCTATACCACATGTCAGAAGAAAATTCACCAAAGCATGTGGACAAATCAATATCCAAAAGACCTTTCCTGTATACCCAAAATCCTGAATTAGAAGACACGACGGAAAAAAGATCTCATTTACTCTAATACAAAAAATCTACAAAATACCTAAAAATAATTTTGGACATAAACAAACATGACATATATGATGTAATTAAAAAACTACATTGAGAGCTGTAAAAGAACCATCGAAGGGAGGAAAGTACAGATACTTCACATTTTTAAGTAGTAAGGCAGAATATTGTAAACATGTCAATATTCATCAAGTTATTTTTATTTATTTATTTATTTATTTTGGTGGCTGATGGTGCGAGGATTCAAACCCTTGACCTTGGTGTCCCAAAGTTAACTTTTACGTGTAGACAATGCTATGGTTTGAATGTGTCCCCTACAAAATTCAGATGTTGCTAACGTGATGGTATTAAGAGATGAGGCTTTTAAGAGGTGATTAGGCTACAGGGGATCCTCCTTCAAGAATGGGATGAAGGCCTTTGCAAAAGAGGCTTCCCACTGGCTGGGCCGGCTTGTTCTCTGGCTCTTTCACTTTCTGCCATGTAAGGACCCAGCAAATAGGCCCTCAACAGCTACTGGCACCATGATCTTAGACTTCCCAGCCTCCAGAACTGTGAGGAATGATTTATGTTCTTTACAAATTACCCAATCTCAGGTATTCTGTTATAGGTGCACAAAATGGACTAAGACAGACAATTTCAACAAATAACCCAAGTAGAGGTGTTTTGTTTGTTTGTTTTATACCTTAAACATAATATCCTAACTTTTTTTTTCTGGAAAAAAAGCAATCAAAAGAAGCAAACAGTTGTCAGAAGAATATGGTGGGAAGGAGCAGGTCCATTGGATGATACGGTATGGTGGAGACAAACACCCTATTTGTGCATTTGGTCAGTATTTCCTGCATCCTACTGTGCAGCAGACACTGTCATCACTACGTGTGAGGCTGCAGCAGTCAATGAAAGAGAATCTGCCCCTGCCCTCCTGGAGCTCAGTCCAGAGCTACATTGGGCGTTGGTAAGCGTTGTGAAGAGGAGAATGCAAGGTAAGGGGGTAGGGAGTGACTGAGGTTGCAGGGGGAGCTGTTTTGGACTGGGTGATGGGGAAGACTCTCAGACCTCAGTGAGGGCAGAGTGAGCCAAATGGCTGTCTGGGGAAGGAGAGTTCTGGTGGAATGAAGGGCACGTGCTCATGGTAAGGGGTGTGCTTGATTTGATTTGGGTTTGAGGGACAGCAAGGACATCAAAGTGACCCATAGGAAATGAGGTCTTGAGGTAGACAGGGGCTAATGTGTACTGGAGGACTTTACAAGTGAAGGGTGGGCATCGTCCAAAGTTTCTCAGGACAGTTCTGCTTTACACCTTTGTCTGCCCCCAGAGTTAAAAATGTCTCCCTTTATTCTCAACTTCTGTTCCTTCTTCTTATAGAGTCTGCTACAGCTCCATGAACAAAATTCAATTCAAGAAAGAAACCACAGGAAAATAATCCCTAGTCGTAATACAAAACATTGTAACCTTGAAGGAAACATTGATAACATGGACTTCATTAGGTAATTATGTTCATCAAAAGACTCCATTAATAAACCTAGGATATCTTGTCCATACATCAAGGAAGTGCTCATAGATCAATCCCCCAGCATGACATGTCTAAACTGGTATTAAAAACAACCCACTGGGGCTGGCCCAGTGGCGCACTCGGTAGAGTGCGGCACTTGGGAGTGCAGTGGCGCTCCCGCCGAGGGTTCGGATCCCATATAGAGACCGGTCCGCTCACTGGTTGAGCACGGTGTGGGTGCGACACCGAGGGTTGCGATCCTGTTGCTGGTCGCGGTACGGGCGCGACACTGAGGGTTGCGATCCCGTTACCGGTCACGAAAAAAGACAAAAAGGAGAAAAAAAAAACCCACTGGAAAAATTTAGGACAGTTCTACTTCCCCAAAGGATAATAACATGATAACAGTGAACATAAAATGAATACAGGAGTCCATATTTGTACTAAAAAAGATCAATGAATGAACAAATAAAGAAAGGATAGCTCTTTTTTTAATAGTAGAATGACAATTAATAAATGTAGAAGGTATAATAGAGTTGGAAAATCACCATTTTGCAACGACCATAGTAACTATTATTTCAGAAAAGAATTTGAGTGGGTGTTTATTGGGGAATATGATATCAACATGGTAGTATCTCCTCATCGATTATATATTAATTACATAGGAGGAAAGGGGACATTTTTGCAGAGAAATCAGGTAGATACCACTTTGTCTGAGCAATCAAAGTGATGTCCTGAGACTCCTGAAGTGCTGCATTGAGAAGGACACAGCATCCACTATACAATATTCTGGGAAAATAAATACCTTGCGTTTTATCTTGAAGAAGCAACTAGAAATACCCAAATTACAACATATTCTGCAAAATGACCAGCCTATGTTCTTCAAAAATGTCAATATTATAAAAAACAAAGAAAGACTAAGAACATGTTTCAGATTAAAGATGGCTAAAAGATATGAGAATTAAATGCAATGGGTGATCTTAGAGTAGGGAAAAATGCAATTACAGAGACTTTACTGGGACAATTGGCAAACTTTAATATTCATTATATGTCCTATAATAGTCGTATAGAAATGTTAAATTTCTTGAATTTGATAAAAATACTCATACAGTCATTTTAAAAGAAAATGTTCTAGTGCTTAAGGTATGCCTACTTAAATATTTAGAGGGGGTTATGGTGTTTACAACTTACTCCCAAATGATTCCCCCCAAAAGTTGATAGATACAACAAATGTGGCAAAGTGTTGACAGTTGATGAATCTAGAGGAAAAAATACATGGGTATGCATTAGACAATTCTTGCAACTTGTCCGTAGATTAAAATTTTTTCAAGATAAAAAGTTAAAAATTATTTTAAAAAACTAAATAATAATAAACAAATACATAGAAACACAAAGAAAGAAGACCCATTAGAAAAATGGACAGAAGTTTTTGGATAAATGGCAGATAAATGTTTGAAAGTGAGAATCACAGGGGACAGAACTAACAGTGTAATAAATAAACTGTGATTTGTTATGGAATACCAACTAGCAACGAAAATAAACAAGCAATTGCTAAACTTAACAATAGAGGTGGAACTCACAAACCTAACAGTTAGTGGGAAAAAAAACAGACAAAAGAGTGTTGTATAGTATATGATTCTGTTTACATAAAAGTTCAAGAAGGAGCAAAACCATCTATGGAAATCAGGGGGCCCAGAGGGAATTCTGGAGTGCTGATAACGTTCTGAGTCTTGCTCTGGGTGCTGGTCACCCCACTGGGTTTACATTGGGAGAATCCATCCAGCTATACATTTATTATTTATGTTTATTTCTATATGTCGCACTTTAATAAAACATTTTTTTTTAAAGCACAGTCCTCTATACTAGAGGAAAAAACTCTCATGAGAAATCTTTGTTTCAGACTCAAAAAAATGGAGAAATACAAGAACATGGTTTGCCAGCTTACGTCATTTTCACTCATTTCCTGAAGCACTGGCTGGATAATCCCTGTGATTCGCCCTGGAATTGGGGAAAGATGAGTCACACTGGTGACTGCAGCATGGTTTTGAGAGGAGCCTTGCATAATTCCCACATGAATAGGAACCTGAAATTAATCATGGACTATTAAAGCAGTACAAGTGTTTGAATTAGTGGCCAACAAAGTAAAATAGAACCTATTAAAACATGTTTTTGAACAGAGAATTTGTACTTCAGAAATGTGTTCCAGACAAAACAAGTGTGTCATCACACTGCAGCCAATGGGCGTTTCACCACGCATGCACGGACGGACACCAGGTCTCCTACCTCAGCTGGCAGCACCAGGCTGCCACACATGTGAAGCCAGGAACTGCAGTCCTGAAATGTGCAAATGCAACGCAACAGATTACTTTGTAAAAATTGTATTAGTATCCTACAGTTTGATTTTTACCCTTAGCCTTGGGAGCTAACAACAGCAGAAAATAGGTATTAATACATCACAAAATTTATTTATTAAAAATTTACTTGTTGAAAGACAAAGTGGAAGTTGAGAACACATCTTCCAAGCAAGGCCTCCAGCCCAGCTGCACCATTGCTTTCTGCAGTGAGAGGACATGAAGGCTCAGAACTGTCACCCCAAAGTCTTACTGAGCAGCTGCATTTGGGAGTTCCCCATAATTCAGGGTCCACTCTACATTCAGAATCTTGATTGGTCAGCTCACTAACAGCTTCCCAGTCTCATCTTAGCTAAATTCAGCAAAACCTGGATTATGCTTAAGAATATCAACCTGCAAATTTACAATGAGGAACAGGGAATGAATCTCATTAAGTTGAATACATTTATGGTCATCCCATCAACTAGTCTATACGAGAAAGCAGAATATAAACAGATTTCCTTGTGAACATAGAACAAAAATCAAAGGGATTCACTGGATGGATGTGATTAGTGGCTAAATCAAAACCCATAAAGGCCAGGAGGACAGAGTTCAGATATGTTTTATAAAGTGGGTCAGGCTCTCTCTCCCTTAAAGACAAAATTCACAAGCGATGGGTTCAGACCTTGGTCCTGGCTATTTCTAGATGCATCACCTTGAGTTAATCCCTGGATCTGCATGAGCCTCAGGTTTCTGAGCTATAAAGTGTAGATGTTTGTACCTACTCCCAGGATGCTTGGGAGGATTAAGGATGTGGTATGTTGTAGTTCTGTACACGTGTAAATTATGACTGCTCTCAGTCTGGTTTGCCCCTCCTCAGGTCTTGAGCTCTCACCTGGAAGCTAAAACCCACAAAGGTCCTGAGCCCATCCTTAGCAGTATGGGGCATACACCTATCCTCAGGGTTGTACTCGCACAGTCTTGAGTAATCTAAATCAGTGTTGCTACTATCAGCAAGTTTCCCTCCAGTGTGTCAAGCTTCCCCCAGGGCTCACACATGCCATGAAGTTCTGACTTTCCTCCAGTGGCTCCTGTGATGTTCCAGATGGTGTATGTAACAGACTTCTCACATGGCTCCCGGTTTACTCCCCAGTTACTTGGTTAAAATGGTTTTTCTGATGCCCATTACACTTGGCCAGATCCTGCTAGCCCTTCCATGGCTTACCAGTTCCCTCTGTCTTGGGTCCCACTGGGCTTTCTCCCCTTTATCCCAAGCTAGTGTCTGGGCTTCTGCTAGTGTTGGAACTTTCTGGAAATTTATACAACTCCTGCAGAAGTGCAGTGCCCTGGAGGTCAACATTAGCCCCACTCAAGCCCACTTTACCGTCCATCAGGTAACTATGGCCTTAATTCTGAATGAACCAACCAAGGCATGCAACAATGGGTGTTGATTTAGCTCTGAGTCTGTGGGTTGGCTGGGGCTCAGCTAGCCTGGGCTCAGCCCGACTGGGGGTGGCTCTACTCCATGAGTCTCTCTTCCTCTTCCTAGGACCAGCCGGCCAGCTTGGCCATATATTTCCCTGGGCAATGGCAGAAACATGGAGGTGCAAGTGGAAACACACACGCACACTCGTGGCTGCTGCAGCAAGTATGTTAGTGTCCCACTGGCCAAAGTAAATTGCGTGGTTGAGCTCATGATAAAGATGTAGGATTGCTGCCCTACCTGTAGTGGGTGGGCATGGAGAAGTTACACGGCAAGAGGCTTGGAGCCTGGGAACAACACTGCACTCCACTTTTTATTATTTTTCTCAGAGGCTGGTTTGAAGGTTCTCATGTCTGCCATGCATAGTACAGATTCCCCCAAATGTCCCTGACACCCCTCACTTCTCTCTTATTGTTCTACGCTGTAATTGGCCACTCCTGTTTATAAGTGGGGTCCCCCATTTTCTTCTCTCATAGTGCTATGAAGTTTTTCTTCTTAACACTTGTTTTGGATGGGTGAAAGGATGTAAATGCTGGAATCATAAATACTGAGAACCTGCAAAGACCTGAGGATTCTTTGATTCAAGTTTCTTGTTTTAGTGATGCATGGCCTGAGGTTCTGGGTGGAATTCATGCTTACCTGGCTGGTTAGCAGTGGTCAAGAAGACAACTTTGCTGACAAAGGCCACGGTAGGAAAATGGGCAGATGTCCTGGGCACATAAAGAAAATAATGTTCTACTTGCACTACTAATCAAAGAAATGAAAGTAAAGCATAGATAGTGTAGACAGATACAGACATGTTTAATTTTTTTAGCTATAATTTTTCCAGAGATTTACTAAAACAACAAGCACATTTGGAGTTTAAAATAAAACATTAAGTAATGAATACTATGAATCAGTAGTGCAACTAGGATAATCCTACAATATGTTCCTTTGGTTAGTCTTTTTTTTTTTTTTGAAAGGGGGACCATGTTAGTTTCAGCTCATCAGCAGCATATATTTATCTTTATCTTCCCATATCTTCCCAATGATTAGTCTGAAAGAAATGAAAGTGAGAGCAGCATGCCAAGAATTGATTGACAGAAAACAAGGCAAACAATCCATTGTTGCTAAGAAACGCCATCCTTAAAAGAGCAGCAACTTATTCACACCCATCTGAAAACCCAGTCCAGATATTCCAAAGGAGATCTGTATAAAGGATCTGCCTGAGGGTGAAGAAACCAGTTGGGAGTGGTAAGCAGGGACATGGATCCAGATAGAGGCAAGAAGTAAAGATTCTGCAGCAAAAGGTATATAAGAAGAATAAAAGAATAAAAACTGACTTTGGAAACCTGTTGAATAAAACCAGTCCAAATTCACAGACTATCTAAAGATGAAGCTATCCTTAAGCCACGCAAATGGGAAACACTGTGTTTTATGAGGTAATTGTGCAGCCTTGACTGAGACATAATTAAGTAGTCATGCCCATTAGCCCTGGAGGACAAGGTCGGCTGGACGATATGTAATGGTGCTATGCAGGGAGTGTCCTGGCTAATGTCATTTTCATTAGACACCTGGCAGGAGGTGATGCAGCTCTTCCAAGGAAAGGAACTTCATTCCCCACAGGGAGACTAGCACTTTGAGAGACTACAGATACGAGGTCTCCAGTTACAGGCAGAATGGTGATGTACGGTTTAGTTCACTAAGATGGCCTGGAATTTGTGAGTCTTTCATGTATATGAACGAATAAATATACAGACCTCAAAGCTTGAGCTTTGGACAAATGCATAAGAAGAAACCAAGGTTTAGCAGCAAGAAGTCAGATATCTTAGCAGAAAGAAATCAGACATCCTTGCACCAACAGAGCACACAAGAGCATTCTGTCTTCCCACAGTAGAGAATTCCGAGCCTAGAGCTGAGGAAGGCAGGTGCCTGTAGCGGTGCTCCTAACCACACTGTCACAGCAGCACCACAGCTCCCTCAGGACGGCAGAGCTGCAAAACCACACTATTGATCCATGGAGTCTTGAGGAATCCTTGCCTGTGCACACATGTGATGAATTCTAGGTGGCTGTCGTATTAGCCTGGGTTGCATTATTCTTTAAAAAGTCTTTTCTCGTTTTCATAAAGATGTCCAGGGTCAAAAAAAAAAATTCTTAGGCGTTGTTATCTATAGATAGCGGGATTAGGTAGACTCTACTTACCTCCCTACTTCATAGCTATTATCACCATTTCCTGATGCCCCAGTGTGCACATCCAGGAAATAGCCTGTAGGTCCTATGTCAGTTTTCTGTTGTGAAAAAAGGGAGGAAGGGAGGGGGGTATAGTGGATTGAATTATGTCCCCCAAAACTCGCTGAAGCTTGAATTGTGTCCCCCACATTTTATGTATTAGAAACTTAGCCCCCATGGTGACTGTTAAAAGGGTGGGAAATCCTATTATGGTCATTGAAAGGTGGGGCCTTGAAGAGGTGATTGGATTGTAGGACCATGCAGTAGTGAATGGGTTAAAAATGGTGGTCGGGGCGTGGTTCTGAGGGCTTTAAAAGAAGAGGAGAGTCTGTCTGTCTCTGTCTCTGCTCTCTCTGCTTCCACCATCTTACAATGTGAGACCCCTGGGTCACTGTCACCACGACGAGTGGACTTTGGATTTCCCGGCCTCAGAAACTATAAGCAATAAATTTCATTTTTCTTTATAAATTACCCAGTTCCATGTATTTTGTTATAAGAAAGAAAAAAAAAAAAAACAGACTAATACAGGGGGAAAGAAGGAAAGAATAGCAAGAATGAACTGCTTATTAACTTTTAAAAGGGGTGTGTGTGTATTTGAAGGTCGTTTTTATGAATGCCACTATGGCATCACTGGGACCCTTTTCTGATCATTGCTCAAATTCATCCTAGGAAATACCTTTATGGCAGAGTGGGTTTAGAGAAGTACAAAAGAACTCTAATATCTTCTTTTCTTGATCTGCAGAATGCATTTGCTGCAGTAAATTTCCTTCAGCAAAAATATTTTCAAACTATTTTTGAAATGATTTTAACTGTTCTTGACATTTGAGTAGATACTCGCATATCCTTAACAATCATCACCCAAATACTAACTTTATGAATTTAGAAAGCTAAATTCTCTGATGTGAAATAATTTTTATAGAAATACTGTGTGTGTGGTTCATGCACCAGAGCCCAAAGTGTTTCTACTTCACCTCCTCATGGTTACGGGTCCGAGAATAAGCTTCTGCCATGTCCCTGTCTCCTGTCCTCGCACTCAATTGTCATCTCTTTTCAGTCTCCCGCAGGCTCCTTCTCCTGTGGGCTGTACCTGTTCAGTTCTCCGGGCTTATACTGTATTCCTTTTGTAATTCTACATACCCTTGGCATGTCCATGACTACGTCCAACATACAAATGACTTGGTCTATATTTTTTTTTTTCGTTAAATTTTTATTTTGTCAATATACACTGTATATGATTATTATGGCCCATCACCGACACCTCCCTCCCTCCTCCCTCTCTCCCCTCCCCCCCAAGAATGTCCTTTCCGTTTGCTTGTTGTAACTTCATGAAAGTATAGTTGTTATATCTTCTTCCCCACCCCCGCCCCCGGTTTTTTTTTGTGTGTGTATGTGGGTGAATTAATTTGTTTGTTTGTTTTAGCTCCCACCAATGAGTGAGAACATGTGGTATTTCTTTTTCTCTGCCTGACTCGTTTCACTCAATATTACGTTCTCAAGGTCCATCCATGTTGTTGCAAATGGCAGTATTTCATTCGTTTTTATAGCTGAGTAGTCCCATTTGTTTATTTTTCCTTTGGTTGCCCGTGCTTTTGGGGTCATATTCATGAAGTCTGTGCCCAGCCCTATTTGCTGAAGGGTTTCTCCTATGTTTAGTACCATGCTGTTTTGGTTATTATAGCTTTGTAGTATAGTTTAAAGTCAGGTAGAGTAATACCTCCAGCTTTATTTTTTTTTGCCCATTTGTTTATTTTTCCTTTGGTTGCCCGTGCTTTTGGGGTCATATTCATGAAGTCTGTGCCCAGCCCTATTTGCTGAAGGGTTTCTCCTATGTTTAGTACCATGCTGTTTTGGTTATTATAGCTTTGTAGTATAGTTTAAAGTCAGGTAGAGTAATACCTCCAGCTTTATTTTTTTTTGCCCATTTGTTTATTTTTCCTTTGGTTGCCCGTGCTTTTGGGGTCATATTCATGAAGTCTGTGCCCAGCCCTATTTGCTGAAGGGTTTCTCCTATGTTTAGTACCATGCTGTTTTGGTTATTATAGCTTTGTAGTATAGTTTAAAGTCAGGTAGAGTAATACCTCCAGCTTTATTTTTTTTTGCCCATTTGTTTATTTTTCCTTTGGTTGCCCGTGCTTTTGGGGTCATATTCATGAAGTCTGTGCCCAGCCCTATTTGCTGAAGGGTTTCTCCTATGTTTTATTAAAGAAAACATAGGAGAAACCCTTCAGCAAATAGGGCTGGGCACAGACTTCATGAATATGACCCCAAAAGCACGGGCAACCAAAGGAAAAATAAACAAATGGGACTATATCAAACTAAAAAGCTTCTGCACAGCAAAAGAAACAATTGACTTGGTCTATATTTTTAACCTCTTATTTTTCTTCTATCTCTCAGCTATTGCAGCCAACTGTCCACCCAAGCATCCCTCTTCACCTTGTGCACAAGGAATATCCACCCACTTCAAATCAGAAGTCAATGCCTGTGCCACCCCCCCAAATCTCTTCCACCTTAGTTTCCTGCCTTGATCAAGGGTGTCTACCTAGCCAGTCTTCACTAGAAACTAGGAGTCACACCTGAATCTTCCCTCTCTCCCTCACCTACAGCCCCTCCTACATCCCCTGAATATCTCCTTTTTTATTTTTTGTAATAGACTTTATTTTTACAGTAGATTTTTTAATAGAAAAATTGAGCAGAAAATACAGGCGTTCAAATACCTGCACCTCCCCACAGCACACACACAGATTTTCCTATTAACATCTTACATTAGTGTGATACATTTGATACAATTATGAAACAATATTGATATTATTATTATTAACTAAATTTTGCAATAAGGCTCTCTCTTTGTGTTGCACAGTTCTTTGGGTCTTACCAAATGTACAATGTAATGTAGTCACCTTTACAATATCATGAAGGCGTTTCACTGCCCTAAAAGTCATCTGTGCTCCAACTATTCATCTCTCCCTCTCTCCCTCCTTCCTCCCTGAAATCCTGGTTACCCTGACCTTTTTGTTGTTGTTGTTGTTGTTACTTCAAACGTTTGTCATTTCTTTGTGTTGGGCACATTTAAAACCCTCTCTTCTGGCTAATTGAAAGTACACAATAAATTGTTAATTACAGTCACCCACAGTGCTGTAGGCCACCACATCTTATTCCTCCTATCTAGCTGTAATTTTGTACCCGCTAAGCAGCTTCTTGTATACCCTCTTCCCCGACCCTTCCCATCCTCTGGTAACTACCATTCTATTGTCTACTACCATGGGATCAACTTTCTCAGCTTCCACACAGGAGTGAGAACATGTGGTGTTTCTCTTTCTGTTCCTGGCTTACTTCATATAACGCAATGTCCTCCAAACTCATCCATGTTGCTGTGAATGACAGGATTTCATTCTTTCTTATGACAGAATAGAATTCCACTGTGTATGCATACCACATTTTTAAAAATCCATTCGTCTACTGATGGACACTTAGGTTCACTCTATGTCTTGGCTATTGTGAATAGCTCTACAATAAACATGGGAGTGCAAATATATCTTCAATATACTGATTTCCTTTCCTCTGGATATATACTCAGTAGTGGGATTGCTGAATCATATGGTAGCTCTACTTTTAATTTTTTGAGGAACCTCCATACTGTTTTCCACAATGGCTGTACTAATTTACAGTCCCAGCAACGGCGTATAAGAGTCCCCTTTCTGGTCCGACTGCCCAAGATTCCATTCCCTTCCTTATCCACCTGTAAGTTTTTCACTGAGTCTCACCTCAGTGCAGCCTTTTCCTGTTTGGCTAGGCTCCCTTTTCTGTGCCCCTTATATTAGAATCTACTTCAATTTATTGCAATTTTTTTGTTTACTGTATTTGTTTCCCTCGTGGGATGTGAACTCCTCAATTTCCTCATTAGCACAATCCCTGGCATGTGGCACAGGCTTAATAAATGTTTACAGAACAAGTACATGCATGAATGTCTGTTGGTTTGGTGTTATTAACCATGATTTCTCAATTGAGGGCTATAAGAATCAGGTGCATTTCTAATAACTTAGGTAATGCCAAATGGCAATCTAATATAAAATTAAGCTGGCCAAGAGCACCTGTACTGGGTTAAATAGTGTCCCCCTCAAAATTCATGTATTTCTTGGAACTTCAGAACATGACCTAAGATTGCTGTAGATGTAATTAGTTAAGATAAGGTCATATTGGAGTAGGTTGGGCCTTTAACCCAGTATGGCCAGTGTCATGACAAGAAGAGAAGGTACACAGAGATAGAGACACACAGAGTGAACACCTTTCGTCAGCAGAGGCAGAGACTGGAGTGATGCATCTAAAGCCAAGGAATGCCGAGGATTGCTAGCAACACCAAAAGCTGAGAAAAAGTCATGGAATTGATTCTCCCCTAGAGCCTTCCGAGAGACTTTAGTTCTGCTGAGATCTTAATTTCAGACTTTTAGCCTTCAGAACTGTGAAAAGATAAATTTCCATTGTTCTAAGCCACCCAACTTTTGGCACTTTGTTTCAGTATCCCTAAGAAACTAACACACCACCTTAGCCTGAGTTCAAGTAACCCCCAAGGTGGGGTAAGGTAAAGGGATGCCAATGAATTATGCCTCTCTTGGCAAATGGGAAACAAGGTACTATATAAGTCAGTTTATCAGCATGGAATGGGATATGCTGACTAGCTGAAGCTTCCTTCCTCCTTCCCACAAATGCCCCCAATATAAAGATGATGATTGAAAACACACCTAACAGAAAAGCCACTGGTGCCTGAATGAGCAGCAAGACTGTGGGCCAGGTCGGGCTTCCTATCTTTTCCTCTTTTGATTGATCCCTCAAGAAATTTGGTCCTTTAAACAATCATGAGATTCTAAGTGATCTATGGGGCCACTTTAGCTCTAAATTCAATCATTCTCCGAAAAGGACTGGATCAGAGGAACAAAAAATGGCAAGGCTAAAAGAGAGAGGGAAGAGCAGTGGGTCAGAGGACACTGGGGACAGGTGGGGGCTGGGGAGGGAAAGCAGATCAATCCAAAGGTCTACGAATGTCAGGCTTCCTGGGGTGCAGAGTTGTCTTACCTCATTAATAAGAAAATTATTAATGGCAGGCTTTCTGGGGTGCAGGAGGTTTGGCCCACAGCCCCAGCTGCCCTGCTGCTTTGGGTAGAATATTGGTTTATCCTTTTGTCTTTCTCACATGCTAAGTCCTACTCCTGCATTTTCAGTTTGTATCCCTTCAATAGCCGCCCAACCCTCGTCTCTCCTCTTTCTTCTCTCTCTTCACACCACCACCCCAGTTTTCTGCCTAGAAACAAGTCCGACAGGACCACAGGCTCACACCCGGGTGTACCTCTCCAGACCCATTTCCTACCTTTTCCCTCCATCCCTGCTTTATTATAGTCACACTAAACTTCTCACTGTTTCCATACGTTCTTGCTACTTTTTTTTTTTTTTGTCCTTTTTTTGTGAACAGCCGCACTGCGCTCAGCCAGTGAGCGCACCAGGGCCATCCCTATATAGGATCTGAACCCGCGGTGGGAGCACTGCTGCGCTCCCAGCGCCGCACTCTCCCGAGTGCGCCACGGGGTCGGCCCGTTCTTGCTACTTTAATGACCCCAGGCTTTTGCCCTTTTGCATTCACCTAGAATGCCCTATTGTGGTTTCTTTGCCTGAAAAACAACGGTACCAGAGAATGGCAGCTATAAATTGCAGATGTGGAGGCAGACTTGTTACGGACAGGCCAGGCTCGGCCTGCCCTCTCATGTTAAACAAATGACCTGAAGGTCCATAAGTTGATGCAAGGATTGGAAGGTTTCTTCAGATTACCAGTACTCAACTAAATGTCTAACCAAGCAAACAAACAAAGAGAAAAGAGGAGCAGTGGGGTCCAGTTTATCCTAGTCCCAATTGGCGGGGCCAACCTATTCCACTGACACAGTAATTGATAAAACCAGTTCTCCCCACTGTTGTCAGCACAGAGGAGAAAAGTACCAACTACATTTAAATCAGAGAAACAAAGCATAGCCAGGAGCCCTCCAGGGTGCACCTATACAAGAGCAGCAGAAGAGGGCTCGGAAGATCAGAAGCAAAGCCTAGCCGGGAGCCCTCCAGGGTGCACCTACATAGCAGCAGATACAATCCCACCAAACAGCAGAAAAGGGCTCAGAAAATCAGAGAAAGGTACAGAGAATTTTAGTGGCTCCCAGATTTCTAGTCACTGTGCAGCATGGGAATGAATCCCACCACTCTCATGAATCCCCCATCAGAGGGAACCTGCTCAAGCAAGGTCTTCATGGTGTGGGACTGGCCTTCCCCCTCTGCTAGTTACCTATCAGGGCAAGCCGCTGCTGGCCAGCGGGACCATGCCTTTCACAGGGTGAGAGGAGTTTAAGCTGTAGTTGTCCGGCAGTCACTTTAAAGAGGAAGAAAAGGGGGGAAAGGAAAATAAAAGAGAATAAAGCATTGTCTTGTCAGAATTTAGGCTGGGGACTCCAGGAGAGACTTACCGGCAGAGACAAGGGAGCAAAACAGTCCCAGTGGCCACTTGCCTTTGCAGCTAGAGTCTTCTCTGGTGCCCAAAGCTTTCCAATGATTAAGTTAGGCTCTTGGATTCCAAAGTCATAGAAATGAACAGCACACCCAGCAGTTAAGCAAGGAACGCTTTATTAAAAGAGGAGATAGACTTATGCAAAGGGGGTTAGTGACAGTAAAGCTTGCCCTCTGAGGGGAACTGTTCAAGGCCTTTTATAGGGAAAAGAGTTAAGGGGTACAGGCCAGCATCACTGCAGGTGGTCCATTCTGTTCTTCCTGGTGGCATCATGGGTGCGTGCTCAGAAGGTCCAAAATGGCAGTGACCCTCAGGAGGGTCACTGTAGCAGTCACCTTGATGCTTGTGTACAGGTGGGAATTCCTAAAGGGGGTCTTAAGGTTAATCTGTAACTTTTACAATTATGGTAAACAAGCCTTGGGGAGGGGTTTTGCAACTCAGTAAATATCTGTTTCCTCTCTTATCTCAGTGTATTTTATCAGGGCAGCCCAAGGAGTAATCATTTGCCCTGAGGGTCTCATGACTGAAGGGTGGAAAAGTAACAAAGTGTCCTCTGTGGGGAGACTGGAGTCAGTTTGGTTCACAGGCCTAGCCTTACGCTGTTTCAGACTTCCTGGATTTGAATCCTCATTCTACAACCTACTACAGCTATGACGTTTGACCAGGTTCTTAACTTCACTTTGCCTCAGTTTCCTCATCTGCAAGTTTTACTTCACAGGGCTGTTGTGAGGACTCAATGAGACAATATGTGACACTGTGCTTGGTGTATAGTAAGCACAAAATAAGTGTTACCATGGTTCATCTTTTAAAATCTAAATTATAAATAAATAAATAAATAAATGGATGAATGAATAAATAAATAAATAAAATGAAGTAAAATCTAGATCAAATATGTGTGACTCCATTTCAGTTAGTGGCTGTTCCTTTGTCCCACTGCCTACCCTGAGTAATGTGCTCATTCATACGTCATCAACTATTTCATGACAGAAGTTGTAAAATTGCAGCTTAATAGAAGTTTTTGTTTCAAATAATATATTTGTTTCAGTATCAAGATCCCTTATAATTACAATGGCCCCTGGAATAAAGGTACAACCCCCTGGGGCTTGCAGATTCTTGGGAGGCTGTACCACAGGAGTAGGTAATAAAATATCTCAAGGCTAGCTTGAAGAAGTAAATTTTGACATGTTTTTATGTAGATAACGCCCCCATTTATATAATGTGGAATCTTTTACAATTTCCTCTCAGATGAGCTCTCTCCACCCCTCCCATCTCTATGATAATGAACATCCCATAATAAGCAATGCAAACTTTCTCAAAAGAGCTTGAAGGAATGAACTTGCCAGTCTAGAAGAGTAAAATGGTATCTCATTGCGGTGCTGATTTCCAGTTATCTAGTTACTAATGATTTGGAGCATTTCTTTGACTCTTCTAAGTTTCTTGGATTTCTTTTCTTTTCTTTTTTTTTTTGAAAGATGACCGGTAAGGGGATCTTAACCCTTGACTTGGTGTTGTCAGCACCACACTCACCCAGTGAGCAAACCGGCCATCCCTCCATGGGATCCGAACCCATGGCCTTGGTGTTATCAGCACCACACTCTACCAAGTGAGCCACGGGCTGGCCCCTTGGATTTCTTTTCTAACATGCCTGTTTGATATTGTCCTTTGTCCAGTTTTTTCTATTGGGGTGCTGTCATTTCCTTACTGTTTTGCAGGAGTTCTATGTATTCTAGATAGCTGCTATGGATTGAATGTCTCCCCCAAACTCACTGAAGCTTGACCCCCACTGTAACAGTGCTATAGGATGAGAAATCCAATTATGGGATTTGAATTGTGGGTCCTTGGGGAGGTGATTAGAGTGTGAGGTCTGTGCCCACATGAATGGGTTGATCCATTCATGGATTAATGGTCCTGATGGCTTTATAAGAACAGCAAGTAAGCAGGTTAGCTCTCTTGCTCAGCCCATTTGCCATGTGATACACTGGTCACTATGGGACCCTGTAGAGAGTTCCTACTAAGAAAAAGGCCCTCACCAGATGTGTTCCCTGGACCTTGGACCTCCCAACTTCTGAACTGTAAGAAACAAATTTCATTTTCTTATAAATTACCCAGTTTCAGGTATCCTGTTATAAGCAATAGAAATGGACTAATACAATAGCAATCCTCTGTTTATTGTAGGTATGGCAAGAACCATCTCCTATTCTATTATCTCTCAATAATTTTGCTAATGCTGTTCTTTGATGAATGAAAATCATCAATGCTAATGTAATCAAATTAATCACATTTCACCTTCTGGTTTCACTTTCCAAGTTGTACTGATTAAAATGGTAAAGACATAATGTGCCACTTTTACATTTGGACAGTTGATTACCTATTCAGACGGTGAAAAAAACATAAGCCACAGGTACCAGCATTCTGTGGTGCTTATTCCATGCACCAAAAAGGGTGATATCCAAACAGAAGAGGTCAATGACTGTTGTGGGATACCTTGTTGCTGAGGAGAAAAATCTAGATTGCTGCTGAGTGGGTTAAGTCTGCTAGTCTGAGAGGGGTGAGGCAGGAAACCCCATAACTCATCAGAACCCAAGAGTCAATGAGAAACTGTCTCTTGACACTACCCATGGGAGATAGGGCGGTGGGAGGACAAAGTCCTCATATCAGCTCCTCACAAGCTTCTCTTGTGTTCTGGGAGGATCACAAGGCATTTTTACCAAGACTCAGATTCAGCTGCAGTTCAAGCCTTTTCCTGTGTGGCCAAGTGGCTACCTGCATGGTTCCAATAAGGTCATTTGTTTCTCTTCCAGGTCTGCTAGGGGTTGCATCTTATCAAATGCTTTCTCAGCAATTTGAGATAATTGTGTGGTTTTCCTCCTTGAGTTTATGAATGTGTAGAATTACACCAATTCATTTTCTGAGTTGAAATGTGCTTGTATTCAGAGCCAACCCTCCTGCATCATGATGAATCAGATGCACTGGATTTGGGTAGCTAGCACTTTATTTGAGGGGTTTGTTTCTATGGTTTTCATTTCTGGTGTCATCCTTATCTAAGTAGCCTATTCTCTCTTCTATTTTTCTGGAACAATTTATGCAATATAGAAATTAACTGTTCCTTGAAAGTTTGGTGTAACTCACCTGTGAAACCATCTGGAGTTGAGTTTTGGAGCAAAGAGGAAGGTCTTTAGTGAAAATTTTAACTTCTTCAATATGACTGGTCTATTCATGTTGTATTTCTTCTTGCTTCAGTTTGGCAGTTTAATTTTTTTTCTGAAATTGCATCCACTAGGTTTTTATGTTGGATGTATATATGCTCATAATATGCTTTTTATTACTTTTAAACGTATTATACTGTAGTTCTTATTTTTCATTATTTATTTTGATTATTTGCATCCTTTCTCTCTCTCTTTTTTTGGTGGTAGCTGGCCAGTACGGGGATCCAAACCCTTGACCTTAGTGTTATCGGCACCACACTTTACCAAGTGAGCTAACAGGCCAGTCCCCTCTCTCTTTCTGAATCAGCCTTACTAGTGATTGATTTATTTTAATAGTCATTTCAAACAATCAGCTTTTGGTTATGTTTATTTTCTCTGTTGTTTTGCTGTCATTGTTTTATTCTCCATTTGATTCCTGTGCTTTTCTGTCGTCTGCCTTCCTATCTTGCTTCTCTGGTTTGCTGTATTGGTCTTTTTGCAACTTCTTGAGTTGCAAACCTTGTCGATTTATTTTTAACATTCTTGTTTCCTGATAAATCTGTTTAAAGTGATGAATGTCTCTTTAGATACATTAGATGTGTCTCAAAATTTTTGATTTGAACTGTTTTCATATCATTCAGTTTTAAACGTCTTAATTTACTATAGAATTTTCATCATAACCCATAGACTTTTTAAACAATATGCTACTTAGTTTCCAAAGATATGGGATTTTAAAGTTAGCCTTTTGTTTTTAACTCCTAATTGTGTTGCATTGTGTTTGGAAAACACAGAAAGTAAATATTAATTCCTTAGAACTTCCTCAGTGATTGAACATGTGCAATGTTTTTTGCATTTTAGAATTGGCTGAAAAGAATATGCATTCTTTGTTTATTTGATATTGAGTTCTCTATATATCTAGTAGCTCAAGATTATTAATGGTATTGTGAAGGTCTTTGTATCTCTGCTTATTATTATTATTGTTGTTAAATGTCGCCTGATTAATCTATCAATTTCAGGGAAATTTGTGTTAACTCTCCAGTACAGCTGATTTGTTTATCTCTCTGCCATTCCATCAATCGTTGCTTCTTAGATTTTGAGATTATATTGTTTCATGGCCTATATGTTTGTAAGCAATGTATCTTTTTTTACTCTATTGTGCCTTTTACAAGTATTCAAATATAAAACACTCTTCTTTGCATGTTATGATACTTTTGCTTTAAAATCCATTTTATCAGATATTGAAGTTTCTGCCTCTGCTTTCTACTGGTTCATACTGAACTGTTTTATCTTTTTCCATTCTTTCATTTTCAAGTTCTATGTATCCTTTTTCTCTTGTATGCAACATATTGTTGCAAACGCCAAAGCCAAGCCCGCATGTGTGTGGACCTGACCAATTTATGGAGGGATGGGGACTGACCTCAGTGTGCAGTCCCCAGTACACCAGGCTGTGGGTGTCCCTCCCAGGCCACCACAACCTCAGTCCACTCCGTTGGTCAGGGAGCGACAGTTCCTGGGGTTGAAATCCATCAGCTCCATGGCTTGAAGGAGGGTGTGGGGACACACACCCAAGAGAGGTTGGACAGCCGCACCACACCTGTCCTCATCAGCCCCCACCAAGCAGAGCTTCTACCTTGCCCCGATGGTATTCTACTATCATGTAAAATGAGCCAAAGATGGTCTTGGTGTGCTGGCCCCAAGCTTGTTCACTCTTTCACTACAGGCTGGGACACATTAGCTCAAAAGACTGCCTGCGCCAAACTTAGATTTTTACACATCCAATTATTTTTTAAAATAACCCAAACAAGCAAACTTTTAGGCATTTAGAAACTGCCTTCTCTGCATGTCCTGTGAAACCTGACCTGAGGGCCATTATCTATAGATAAGACAGGACCTTGCAGGTGCAAGGCCCTAAGCCACCCTGCCTTTCAGAGTTCTCTGACCAGGAACTCTCTGCTGTGCTGATGAGCAACATTACCTAGAATCATAAGTCCCCTCTTTCATCCCTACCTCCCCTGGGAGTTTTCTTGCCCTCCTCGCCTTCTGAGTAGTGACCCCACAAATTGTGCTGTGAGGAACATTCCCCACATGCAAACTTGTCGAAGCATCACCAGATAAAGCTTGAGTGTGCTACTGCCACATGTGGTTGTGGCTTTTTCCTAGATTAGCCCCCAAATCCCCTGGACCCCTAACATGGTCAACACTGGAACCTGGTGCAGGCAGCAGCTACTAATTTCTGCAGGAAAGTAGCAGGTAATGACTGTGCCAAGGGAAGGCCAGCAGGATTTCTGAGGCTGTTCCCTAAGCCACGCTCTTGCGGCTGCCTCCTACCACCTTCAACCCGGGGCTGAGGCTTCCTCATGGCTCCAGCCAGTAGTCCAAACCAGCATCGGGCTCCGCAGGAGCTTCTCTTAGTTTCATCAGCGGTGGTAAAAACATGGTTAATTTCTTTGCTTGCTCTCTTGCTTTCACCAGTTAAATTACAATTTTTCCATTATCAAAGTCATGTTCAATTTTTTTTTTAAGTTTAGAAATTAATAAAAGTAGAAGAAAAATGCAAATGTTTTCTTCATTTAAGACAAGCACAGTTAACAGTTGGGTGCATTTCCTTCAAATCTTTTTTCTATTCATTTTCCATCTTAAAGTTATTATGATCATGTGGTACATTTAAAATTGTGCATAATGACATTTCAGTCTGTTTTTCCCTGCTTATAAAGGAATTGCATGCTCATCACAGAAAAGCTGCTTCTTGGTGAGGTTTTCACTGTTTTCATCTAAAAAATATTCAAAGAATCAGGCCCATTAGTATGATTTTTGAAGATACAGTAATTCACCACTCCAGTTTTTGGCAGCAAAAAAGGGCCATTATGTTGTTCTAGGCATCTATGCTTTTCGTGGAGGGAGAATAAAAACCTTTTTGTTTAGCTTTTCTCTCATCACAATCACGTTTAGCTTGACCATTATTAGCAAGAATTAGAACAGAATGGTCGTTATTTGAAGCAGCATCGAGATTGGCAAGAGATTCCATCTGAGCCGAGAGAATAGCAGAAAACATGGGATCTGTGCATGTTTTCTTAGACTGAGGACCAGAAGCCCCCTGCACTCACTTCTTCCTGGCACTGTGTAATATCCTTAACACAACCCTGAAAAGGGATGAAAGACCCAAATTAATGTTTCCACCAGCCAGGAGGAAAGAAGGTTCTATCAGAAACTGGGTAAAATTATAGACCACACTCATGTGTCTGGAAGGAGAGTCATAACCCCTGCAAACACATAAAACACTTGGAATCCTGAGTTGGTGAGAGTCCTAGAGTACCTGTGCCTTTTCAATGATGTGCTGGAGGTGACTTGTACAGGTTTATGAGACCCAACAGTATGCAAATCTTCCCAACTCCATGTTCAGTGAATCGGTAGCTTAAAATTGGCTATGGTGGTAGTATTTACACCACAGAAATAGGCAAATGTTACATAAGCCAGGGTGTTTTCCCAGTCCATGAAGCCAATTGTTAATCACTTGTGAGCATGCCACTGCCTCTGACTCTCTGCAACAACAGAATGAAGGAGATGAGCCCCGTATGCAGGAGAGCCCTTCGCTTCACTCATGTGAACGTCACCTCCCAAGGTACGATGCACCACCAGGGGCCCACGCTGCTTCCTGCTCTGCAGTTTCGTGAGTGTGAAAGGGGAGGGAAGAGAGAGCCAGATGGGGGCAGGAGTACCAGGGGTGGAACACGCTGACTGCCTTAAATATCAGCTCCCCTGTAGTTGAGGAGATGTTGCCAAATCATTTCATCAGTAGAGAAAGCGTCATTTTCTTTCTTCTCTCTATCTCTCAAATCTTTTTATCAATTCATGTATTAAATATTTTGGACACCTACCAGGTACCAAGCATCTGTACCTGAGATGCAGCAGTGGACAAGACAGACAAGGTCCCTCCCTGCGTACAGCTTATGTCCCAAGGGTAGCAACCATCAATAAACAAACAAACAAACAGAAAAACAAGTGGTTGCACAGTGTTATGAAGCTGAGTGAGAGATAACCGAGAGTGAGCGGAGAGGCAGCTTGGCTCAGGACGGTGGCCGTGGAGATGGAGAGATGGCAACAGGTTCAGAGTAAGTACCAAAGACACCTGTCACTCTGATAATAAGAAAAATAGTAAAAGTAAACTTTTGTTTAATCTTTTTATTTTGCGGGGGAAGGCTGACCAGGACAGAGTTCCGAACCCTTGACCTTGGCATCACCAGCACCACGCTCTCCCAAATGAGCTAACAGGGCAGCTCTAAACTTTTTTTTTTTTTAAAGAAGAATCACTACTTAAAATCAGGAGCATGCACAAATAGGGGCACTCAGACAAACTACTGAAAAATAATGGAGAATTTCTAAATCTACTAGAAATATTACTGAAAACACAAAGGGAAAGGAGGTGTTTTAGAGATGCCACATCGGGAGCTTATGAGATCATCCAACCCACCGGTGGGTGTGGCTGAAATGATTTAACCCCAACCCACCAGCTCACTCTGGGATCCCTCTTCCTACGTTTCTACCATGTGCTCTGTTCTGTAACCTGGTTTATTCTTCTAATGGCTGTGATGGCAAAGGTGAAAGAGCCCTTCTGGGAAGACTTTGTGGACCTCTCTGAGCAGGACACCCCCTGGCATAGATGTGTGTGGCATTGCCACAAATACTTACTGAGCACCTATTGTGCGCCAGGAGCAGTGCCAGGTGTGGGGCATCTGCTGTGCCACCATGGTCATTGCCCCTCTCTTATGGAGCAAAAATTGTTTTCCCGTTGTATACAATTTTCTTTTCAGCAGTATCCCAAGTGTAAATTAATAACCATCAAATGCCTTCATAATTACATTGTAGTTAAAGAGCTGGAGAATTCCTTTGCCCAACTGACTATGAATTTTCTATGAGTGTATGTAACAATAGACCTATATTTTCTCCCTTCTTTAGAAAGGCAAGTCACTCCTTAATACAGACTCTGCAATTAAAGTGAAACAGAAACCCTTGCTTAATTAATATAATCTTTACTTTTGATCAAACTTTATTATAACTCTTTTCCCATATATGACCACCAGGAGGTTCCTATGGCCCTTGCTTTGCTATATTGGTGAGATCATGTATAAACCTAACTGCAACCCTGTTGAAACTTGTGTTTGTAGTCCAGTGAAAAGCAATTGAAAAAGATCTGTACTTCTTTGTAAAAAAAAATATGTCTGAAATTCACATCCTGCTATTGCAAACACTTTTGGTAAGTTGACAAACTTCATATTAGCTTAAATCTAAAGTACCTCATTTGTCAAAAACTTTGAAGAATGAAGCTTTTTCTCTAAGAACAGGAACAAGACAAGGATGCCTTCTCTCACCACTCCTATTTAAAATAGTACTGGAAGTTCTAGCCAGAGCAATTAGGCAAGAGAAAGAACCAAAGGGCGTCCAAATTGGAAAAGAGGAAGTCAAATTTTCCATTTGCAGATGACAGGATTATATACAGAAAAACCTAGACTCCACCAAAAAACTCTTAGAGCTTATAAACAAATTCAGCAAAGTTGCAGGATATAAAATCAATATACAAAAGTCAATTGCATTTCTATATACCAACAACAAACTAGCAGAAAAAGAAATCGAGAAGGCATTTACAATAGTGACAAAAAATAAAATATTTAGGAATAAATCTAACCAAGGAGGTGAAAGATCTCTACAATGAAAACTATAAAACCTCAAAGAAAGAAATTAAAGAGGACACACAAAAAAAACTGAAAGACACTTCATGCTCATGGATGGGTAGAATTAATGTTGTGAAAATGTTCATGCTATCCAAAGTGATCTACAGATTCAGTGCAATCCCTATCAAAATAGCAATGACATTCTTCACAGAAATAGAAAAAGCAATCCTAACATTCATATGGAACAGCAAAAGACCTCAAATTAGCCAAAGCATTCCTGAGCAAAAGGAGTACACTACCTGACTTCAAATTATATTACAAAGCTATAGTAACCAAAACAGCATGGTACTGGCATAAAAACAGACTCTTGGACCAATGGAACAGAATAGAAAACCCAGAAATAAACCCATGTGCTCACGGAAAGAATAAGTTGATCTTTCGGGAGGAGAGAGCAGAACTGTGGTTACTGGCTGCAGGAAAGGGGAAGGAGAATGGAGGATAGTGAGAGGTTGGTTAATGGGCACAGCCAGATAGGAAAAATAATTTCTATGGGTGTACAGTGGAGCTAGACATCTATAATCAACAGTAATTTACTGCATGTTGTCAAATGGCTAGAAGAGAGGAGGTTGAATGTCCTCATCACAAAGAAATGGTAAAGTTTTGTAATGATGAATATGTTAATTACCATGTTTTGATTATGTATTGATATTCAATTCTGTACCCCACAAATATGTGTAATCAATACATTGCAATTAAAAAATATATTTAAAATGCTTTGAAGAATGACTTTCCCTAAACTAGCTAAAAGAAAAATGGTGCAAGTGTTTCTTTATATAGTTGCCCTTGACATTAGGTTTACATGAGACAAGGATGCCTAAATTTATATTTTAAATAACATAGCAAAGGATTACAAAGCTGTTGCACAGATTGCAATAGTGTCTGTAGCCATTTTTATTATCAATAAATGAGTTCCTTCAGATAAAATGTGTGTCTCTTCCTTTTTTCTCTTTCTCTTTCTCAGTGTATCTCCTCTCCCTTTCTTCTGCTGCCAACCTCTCCCTTTCTCACATATTCATGTAATTACACTAGATGTGCACACAGAAACACATCACAACTTCAGTGGAAAGGAATCCATCCCATGACCAATTCAGTAAACATTTTCCGTCCTCATTTTCTTTTAATTTAATGTATTTTTCTGGAGCAAAAGAGTCACAGAAATAAAGTACTATAGGTTTCAAATCTCTTTCCAGCTCTACCCTTCCCAATTCTAAAAGTAGCCACTAGAATATGTAAATAGAACAAATCTTCATACTCATTCGAAACCAAGAATAAGTGCCTCTGTGTGGTGAAAAACCATGGGGATTTGTGTAAGGCTCATCACTGTCTTCAGATTGTAGCACGTATTAGTTTCCGAGAGCTGCAGTAACAAAGTACTACAAACACGTGGCTTAAAACTTCCAAAATGTATCCTCTCCCAGCTCTGGAGGCTGTGAGGGAGAGTTCGTCCCATGGTTCTCTCCTGGCTCGGGTGGTTACCAGCAGTCCTCAGTGCTCCTTGGCTTGTAGATGCATCCCTCAAATCTCTGCCTCCATTATCAAATGTCATTTTCTCAATGTGTCTGTTGCCAAATTTCCTTCTTCTTATAAGGAAACCAGTCATTGGGCTAGGGCCCACCCTAATCCATTATAACCTCATTTGAACATAATTGTATATCTGCAAAGACCCTGTTTCCAAATAAGGTCATATTCACAGACGTATTCGTAGATGTGAATTCTGAGGGGACACTACACAATCCACTACACAGCACATTGAAAGAGGACTTGAGAGGTGATAGTCATGGTTAACTCCCAAACATCCATCCCACCTCTGGGGAGGAACCATCTGGTTTGGGTAGTATCAGTCCCACGCCCAGATTGTTATTTGTGTTAAGACAATTGATACAGTCCCATCTTCCTAGCCAAAGTGATTGATGCAGAAATCAGCATGTCTAATTAGTGGTTAGTAACGCTGATTAGTTTAGGGTGGGATGAATGACCCAAGTTGGTCCCTTGAAAGAGAAGCCAGGACTTGTGTTAGATGGTTGTGGAAAGAGAAGCCTTTTTTCTCCTCCGACTGTTGGAGCATAAGAATTGAAAGCATAGATCTGCTGAAGCCAAGGTCTATTTCAAATGCTCCATATCCCTGACATCTTTCTCTACCCATTCAACCAAATCTAGTCTTTCCCTCCTTCAAACCCCAGAGCATAGCACTTTCCTAAGGCCCTTGACATACTCTTCCTCAGCTGTTCTCAAGTCTTTTCTCCCCACGAAGCTGTAAGTTCCTTGAGGGTAGAGCTGTTTCTTCCAGGTCGCATTCAGTGCACAATATCTCCCATACCCCAAGCACATTGCCTTGCACAGAATGGATACTACTTACTCATGCACTGAATTGGATTTGGAAACAGTCCTTTATGGAACCCAGTAATTGTTATTCATTCTCTCCTTTTTAATAACCATCCTTTTCCTTCCGTGATTATAATCAATACCACCTTCCAGGGCAAATTTGTATGACTGTGGCTGATGAGCTCAGCTAGTTAGAACTCTGTGCTCACAAGACCAGAATCCTGGTTAACATTAGTCCTCTGCTCCATGGCCACAAACTGTACCCCTAATTCCAGCCAGCTGTTATCAAAATGAAGGTTGCATATAACAATAAATATTAGATGGGGAAGCTGGAGGAATCTGCCTGAAACTGTCCCTGTTATTCTGGGTAAAGAGATATATTTACATATTCATGCTCTATCAGGGTTATTTCTGCTCTCATCTGCCCTTCTCATTTTAATGTAAACCTCATAAAGAAAGGAGACAGAGCTCATTCATCTTTGTATCTGCTTCAGTGCCTACCATTACTTAGTATATTTGTTCAATAAGTGCTTACTGAATTGAATTTTACTGAGAATGAATATTTTTCTAGTGGTGTATTATTGTAATACATGCTGGTCAAGTGGAAAAGCAGCCAGAAAACTAATGCTTTTATGTGCCTTCTATGTTACAGGTACTATAGCAGGCTTTGAATTTGTATCTTTAATCTGACAACAGTCTGGTAAATTATTTCGTCACTGTGTTATAAATAAGAAAAATGAGGCAAACAAAGTTTAAGTTCAAGGACACCTAGATAATGAAAGGCTGAAGTAATATTTAAACTAATTTAGAATCTAAGCCCATAAAAATGATTGTTATGATGTAAATACACTCAGTTGCCAAATCCAGCTAATCCTAGTTTATAGCAATTTATCTCTACTGTTGATGACCTAATATACTATAGTAGAGTCAATACAGCTTGTGTAAGTCTTAGCAACAAGTCAACTGCTTATGAGGTAATTGGATTTGAATTGTAGTGTAATTCAGTTTGGGTTTGTATGAACATTGCCTGAAATTGTGACACTATAACATTGAGAGGGTCTATATCAGTATGATAGGAAAGGCAGGCATAAGGAAGAACAGGACTGTCTTTCAAAAGACCATTTTTATAAGTGGTACTGGAATATGGATGGCTTTCTTTATAGGAATTAGCAAAACCAAATATGGGAAGATGAGTTATGTTTTTATTTTCCATTGGTTCCCACGGTTCCAACGTGAGAATGTTAATGATGCAGGTACAGGGAAGATCTTGAAAACTAAATTGACCTCCCGGACCCAGATAACTAACAGCCCACTCATATCTCTTCCACTTCCTACAGGTATCTCAATGCTAAAAACAAACTTAGTATCTTTCCTGAAAAATCTGTTAGGGGAGGCAGAATAATGCCCCACCCCCAAAAGATGTCCATGTCCTAATCCCAGAATGTGGAACCTGAGAATATGTGACCTTGCATGGCAAAAGAGACTTTGCAGATGTGATCAAATTAAGGATTGGGAGATGGAGAGATTATCCTGTATTGTAGGGGTGGGTGCAATATAATCAATCCCAGGGGTCCTTATGAGAGGGATGCAGGAGGGTCAATGTCAGAGAAGGAGATGCGTCTATAGCAACTGAGGTTAGGGGATGCAAGGTCATGGGCTGAGGAATGTGGGCAGCCTGGAGAAGTTGGAAACAGCAAGGAAATGAACCCTCCCCTGGAGCCTCCAGAAGGAATGCAGCCTGCTGACTCATTGAAGACTTCTGACCTCCAGAACAGTACAAGAATATGCCATGGTTTGAGCGTACCCCTAAGTTCATGTGGGAGCGTAATCCCCAATATGATATTTGAAAGATGGAGTCTTCAAGAGATGATTGGATCGTGAGGACTAGCACCCATGAATGGATTGTTTCACTCATGGATTAACGGGTTATCAGAGAGTAGACTGACGGCTGTATGAGGACAGCCAGTGAGCAGTAAAAACACTCTTGCTCAGTCCTCGCCATGTGATACTCTGGTCGCCATGGGACTCTAAATTTTGTTTTCTTATAAGTCACCCAGTTTCAGGGATTCTGTTATAAGCAACAGAAAGCATCTGTATTGCTTTAAGCCACTAAGTTTGTGGTGATTTGTTATAGCAGCAATGGGAAGCCCATACATTTGTCATCCTCCTGAGTCAGAAAAGCTGTGGGGAACAGGTGGCTCATTCAAAAAGGACAATTGAGGACAGTTTAATGAGGGAGCCATTTTCAAGGTGTGGGCTGGCACAGCTGAAGGAAGCCAGCAAGGGAAGGTGAGGCCTGTGCATCAGCAGCATCAGGCAGCTGTCACACTGCTAGACTGAGGGGCCAGGGGTCGTTCCTGGCCCCCAGAGAATGGGAGGAGAGAGCGGGAAGGCAGTGTCAGCCTGACGCCTGGTGTGGAGGAAGCGTCCCCCCACCTCCTCCTCCTCACACCCTTTGATCTCTCTGCTGGCACTGCCCATTGGCCAAACCCAACCAGAAGCCACAGGATTAGGGAGCCCAGGACAAACAGCCCATTAAGATCAGCCCCATAAGGCACAGAATAGAAGGCCAAAGAATAAAGGAAATATCCAACCTCCTCCCACACTGGATTTTGGTGACTGGTTCTACCATCTCATAACCACTCCACCGGCAGCCTGCAGTCTCCATGGTCCCCTCCTCTTCCCTTCCCACATGCAGATTCAGCTCACGTAGTCCATAGGGTCTCACTAGTCCTCTTCCCTCCCCGTGCTCCTCCCCAGTCACATTTCCTGCACTCCCCCTGAGCACTGACCACTGCACGAAGGGACAGTTATCATTCTTCTCGTGCATTCCTTTATGCCATTACTAAATTACCCCTGAACAATATACAGCACTGTCATGCATACTTAAACTTTATCAAAAATAATAAAATAATAAAAATACTTTACTGGATCTGATATTCAGTAATTTGTTAAATGTTTGCATACATTTTTGTTTTGTATAATTGCATAAATCATATTCATAAACTCCACTATAAATATATGAATTCTATGAATATATTCATAGGAGGCAGATGTAGTTCATCGATTGTTACTGCTGTACAGAATCCTGTTGTGAATTGTAAGGAGTGGTTATCATGATGCCCTTAGAGGAAAGTGGCTTGACTTCTTAAAGCATTAAAAAAAAAAAAAAGGAAAAGTCAGGTATTGCCAAAATTCCTTGTAACCAGAAGCAAAAGTAAAAAGAAAAGCATTAAAGAGAGGAGGGAGAGCTGAGAGTCGCCACCCCAAGCCTGCCTTCATCTCACTTTGCTCAGTTCGGTTGCATTCCTGGGATTTTACTCTTTTCACTAAAGATGTGCTGTAACTCTTCACTTGAGAAAATTTGCACTTCTCCCGACTGCTTGCAAAGTTTACGAGGTGATGAATTTGAGATATGGAAGCATCATAAAGCAGAAAATTAGCTAGTACTATTGTCAGAATTTAGAGAACTTTCAACGGTATAGCTAAGGCAAGGAAAATAATTCTATGAGGAGAAGAAACTGAATTATAGGCCCCTCTCCTGACTTCACTTTAAAATGCAATAGTTCAAAATGACATATGTGACATGGTTTTCCAGACTGTAAAATGATAAAATACATTGTAAAAATTTTAGAAAATATACAAGTTTTAAAGGAAAAACATACTCTCCAAAAAATAGCATTACATAATTCTTTCCAGAATTTTTCTATAAATGCACTTACTTGAGATAGGAGGCTCATTCTGTCTGTTACAATTTTGTTTCATTCGGCTCTCTTCATAACATATTTTGTGATAAGCAAGCTTCCATGCCATCAAAAATTCCCCATAATTTCAAGTCAATGGGGATAACAGAAATGGCTTAATAAGTGGTGTTGAGGGCCGGCCCGGTGGCGCACTGCTACAGTGCACCGCTTGGGAGCGTGGCGGCGCTCCCGCTGAGGGTTCGGATCCCATGTACAGACCAGCCACTCACTGGCTGAGTGAGGTGCGGGTGCAACACCGAGGGTTGCGATCCGTTGCTGGTCATGAAAAATAGACAAAAAGGAAAAAAAAAAAAGTGGTGTTGAGAAAAATTATTAAGCAGTTGAAAAAAAATAAAGTCTTATCCCTAGCTCTTTCCTTACTCCAAAATAAATTCTAGATTATAAATATTTAAGTATTAAGAGAGGAAAACATAAAAGTACTAGAATACAGCTTTAGATGAATATTCATGATCTTGAAGTACGGAAGCGTTTTCTAAGCAAGTCACAAGACCAAAACCCTTAAATAAAAGATACAATTTAACTCTATAAACATTAGCTTCTTTGAGGGGGGGGCAAACAACCATGAGCAAAGTTGAAAGAAAAGCCATCAAAGAGGAATATAAAGTGTTGCAAAGTTTATAGCAGACAATGGGTTCACATGCAAAGAGTACTTACAATAAAATTAGTTAAATGATTTAAGAAGTCAGTTCCCGAAATGGATAACTACAAATGTCCAATACGAAATGGTTCAGCTTCAGTAATAATCAAAGACAACTACAGAAATGCAAATACTTATTTGCTACCAGATTGTCAATAGATAATAGCAATTAATAGTGATTAAGCCCAGTGTTGCCAAGGTGTTGGAAAATGGCCACAATCATCACTGCTCATGTTTCATTGCCCAAAGCAAGTCACATGGCCACATCTAATTTTAAGGGTGCAGGAAAGTTCGATTCTATTATGTTCAGAAAGAGAGAGAGCCAGCAAATTTATTAACAGCCTTGATAACTACCATACTGACTGTTGGAATACTGAATGCGATTTTTACTTTCTCCTTCTAACCCTTCAGCACCATTCATTTATTATCACAATTAACATACATCTTTAAAAAGTTAGTAAAATAGCTTTATAAAAATAATTTATAAATAATTTAAAATATTTCTATAACAATCCATTGTATGACTGAATTATAATTTAGTAACCTAGAATCCTGTCTTGGGCATTGGTACCTTTCCAAAGGTTTGCTGTTATGAATGACACCAGACAAATATTTTATTGAAAAACAGCTTTGCTTGCTTTACATTAGGATACATTGATGTCAGCAGAATTAGTGATCAAATGACATCAGCATTGTCTGACTCTCTTTTTTATCTTCTCTTTCATACAATGAAACATAAACTTCATGAAATAAAATGCAAAATAAAAATGGGAGCAAGGAAGCTCTGATATCTGGAAAAATACTTCGTATTCTCCAGCAATTTGTTGGTTGATATTTTTATTGTGCAGAACAGTGTAGGTTTGTGAACTTTGTGGGCAATTTTCTGAGCATTAGGGAGAGGGGCAGATAAGACACAGTTAAGTGGCCTCCATCTTAACTAGAAATCAGAGTGTGCACGTGGGAGCCAGGCCATCTTCCGCCACTTCTGAAGTAGACATGTAACTTTGGGCCACTTACCACCTCCCTGAACCTCAATTTATTGACTACAAAAGAGAGATTAGAATTCCAGTGTTTATATTCAGTGATGTAAAAGAAATATTTTGGAGAGGTCCGTTAACATGTATTGAGGACCGACTGTCTATCTGGCAAGAATTGTTCCAGCTGCTTTTGTTCATAATTTAATAATACTGGCTTAAGAAACTGTTGCTGAGAATGGAGAGAAAAAGGGCTGTGAGTTCTCCTGGATGGAAAAAAAGAGAATCAATAAGTTGATTAGAGCACATTTCCATATACTTTCCAGAACAACCTCCTACCTCCTCCCTGCGCCCCCTCCAAAGCCCAGGAGAGCTAACCTGTGCTAGAGAAAGGATTTTGAAAGGGACAAAGATTGTGGGTTTAAGACCTGCAGGTGTCCAAATTCATCCTTGAGCAAGGATAGAAATCCATCTCTCTAAATTAGTGATTTTCAGCCTTGGGGATTTTGCCTCCCAGGAGACAGTTTTGGTTGTCACCGTGCAGGGTTGGGGAGCGATTGATACTGGCATCTAGCAGGTAGCAATCAGGGCTGCTGCTGAATGTCCTACAATGCACAGGACAGTCCCCACCACAAAGAATCGTCCAGTCCAAATTGTCAATGGTATCATGATTGAGAAACCCTGCTCTAAATTGATGTGTTCTAAAATTTAATTCTATTTTTCTATATTTAGCAATGTCACTTTTATCTCCAAATTGATACAGCCATACTAACAACTTGACAATTTTGTTTAGATGTCAAGATTGACCTATTTTTCTCCTAACTTCTAATTGGTGATAGTCTTTTACTGGCACTAATTTTTTTAAAATTTTATAAGTTAAACAACAAACAAGTAAAAAGATTTTTAAATGATGCTTTGGTTAATGAAAGGAATCAACGTGCAGTTACAACCTATTTAAAAAATAATGCCCATGCAAATACTGTGTATCCAAAACCATAGAATTTGGGCAAGGCTGCCCCTGGATGAAAATTCTGTTGTAAAAGCTTTTATTATTTGGCAAAAAAAGAGGCAAATGTCAATATACTGGGGATTTATCTTAAGAATCTATAAAAGGGGGGGGGAGGGGAAGCAAAACCCCACGGGAAAAATAACAATGAAAAAACCAGAAATTCATGAATTATAAAAATAAAATGGAATTGTTAAATAAATCCAAATTAATTATTTGAAAAAGGCCATGACAATATGCCAATTTTCCACCCTGAGATAATCAGATAATCATAAGACAGCCTCGGATGCTTGGTAAAATTAAAGTTCCAGGTCCCCCTACCTTCCCAAATTCAAATCCAGAAACTTTGAGGAGAGGCCCTGAAATTTACATTTTTAGCCAGCACTTTAGGTGATTTTTTTTTTTGTTTAAGTGGACATCCTTAGGAAACCCTAAAAGTAGTCAATTTTTAGCAAGTCTAATCAAGAAAAGAGGAGAGGAAGCTCAAATATAGAATACTGTACTCATAAAGTTAGAGGATTCAGAATTGCATTTATGGAAGAGATTTTAAAAGTATGAAAAATGAAATGTCATCTATTACTGGAAAATCCTTCTATTTCTGCTCTGACTTTTGCTGCTATTTCCATCTGATGGTGGATATATCGAATCTCCTGAATATGTCCCCCATGTTGCTTATTTATTTCTATGTCTCTTACTTATTTATCTATTTCATTTTGCTTTTCTCATTAATCTCTGCAGAGTTTCCCTCTGAGCATTTCAGAGCATCTTATCCAACCTTCCCTGCTTCCACCAACTTTTTTCTTTTTAATTCAGTAGTTGTACCTTTCACCAGAAAACCTTTCCTGTCATTCTCTGTTCACAGATCCAACATCCATCGAGCACACGAATTGGGGAATCTCCAAAGCTCTCTTCCTGCTTCAATAAATAAGCCTATTTCATGCCCAGGAATTAGGGGGTCATGATGAGGTCAGCATTTGCTCCAAGTCCCTAAACTCGTCCCTCTTGGAGCCATCGTCTCTTTTCAGCCTGGCCCGGTTGTTTTTCTCAGCTTGCTTATTATTATCATGCAGAGGGCATGTGATCTGTGTCTGAGCAGCATGAGGAAGAGATGGGAAGAGATTGTGCAGGTCCCTGCTCAACGTGTCTAAGCCTAGATAAGGGAGAAGGGAAAGCCATGACTTACCGTCATTTACACTTTGGCAGGTCAGAGGTCGCATTCTCTGCAAAGGGCTTCATGGCTGTGCTGAAGAATTTCTTTGCTGAAGAAGGCTGGATCACTGGCCACTTCTCCAGCTGACGTGAAGCCTCTTGTTAGCAGGTAGAGGAGGTGGCGCCCAAGCATTAGGGCACCTGCCTGTATCTGGAGATGTTGCCACAAGGGCTTCAATGGCCATCTGCTCTGACTGCCAGGTCCAGAACAGTTGTTAGGAGGGAGAGAGTCTCCCTCTCCCTGCCCATACACCCCTTGCCTCTCATCTCTGCAGCATGGGCCACAAGGGGTAAAGGGGGCCTGCTTCTGCCTCCCCAGGAAGAGTGGGACACACGCATCACTCAGCAGGCCCCATTCCCTCAATCTGATTTCCATTGAATGACATTTTGCAGAAATCCCTTGAAGTTTCCGGCATGCTGTTGAGATGCTCCATTCCTGTTTCTAGCACTCAGGTATTTTCTTCTCTTTTGGATTATGCTCTTGATTAGAAATTGGGGACAGGGGAGGCATGTTAAATGCATATGCTCTGTTCACCATTTTAACTGAAAAGCTTATAGTGTTCTACTAAAAGAGAGTTTTCTTCTTGCTAGAAGTGGAACCAACGAGATAGATATGGCACAAATGTATTTCTGAGCTGATTGATGGCAGGTTGCAAGGAAGCAGGTTTCAAAGGTCCTGTGCCTCTGCCCCAGCGAAGCAGTGTCCGGCTCATGTCAGGAGCCAAGGACCAATTTAACCCCTCCCTTTTGAAATAGCATGTTCCCCTCCATTCCCATGTGTCATCTTCCTACCTTTTGGAGAGCAGTCAGTGGGAAGACCACCTTTTCACAATTCGGGGCATTAAACCAGACTGCTTCCTGCTACTAATTGATTCTAGAAGGTTATGATCAGATTTCCACAGGCTTTCCTTTCAACTCACATCCAATTATTGGAAACAAAGATGTACATGTCACCTCCTTAAAAAAATGAAAATAGTTCAAACTAAAGGGCAGTAGAAAATTAAAATCTCAACCATTTATCAAAAGGTCCATTAAGCCCATTATTTTCTGAAAATCAATCTTCCAGTAGCCTTTTGTCAGTTCCAAATTTGAAGCTGTACACTTAGGATGTGAGAGTGGAAATGATGGTGCTAGGAGAGGCTCAACTGATGCTATTTTTAAGCCAGTCCATGTGTCCTCATGTGGGAATGCAAAACTCGTTAGAAAAGAGATGTCTCATTGGCTGAGAGCACCTCTTCTGTTGCAGTTAGGGTCTGCACTGCTTGGAACCATCAGATAAGCCACCTGCCCCAGAACACCTTATTGCTCCACAGCTGGATTTGCCTGTGGCTAGCTGCTCTGGAACACCTGATGGGCCATCCCTGGCCTTCCCACCTGGAGCTCCAAGGGACCCCTTTCATGAAGAGAAAAATAAGGAGTGAGGTCACCGTAACCCAGGGCTGGGAATTCATTATCCTCTTGACTGGACAAGGTGTCCACTTTTGATAGTTCTTCTAACTTGTTGGCTTTCAAAACAAATAGCCCCACTAGCAGTGTAGCTGTTTGCAGGGGGGACCTTGGAATGGGAGTGCGTGGCTTTAAACACCTTTTCCGTAGTTTCCTCACTGTATGACTCTAGGAAATATAACTGACCTTTGTAAGCCTCAGAATGATCAACATTCTTACCCCAATAGAGTAATCGTGCGGATCTGAAAAGGTTATTCATGAAACACTGCCTGGGGTGAATAGTGTCCTTCAAAAATTTATGTCCACCTGGAATCAGAGAATGTGATCTTATTTGGAAATAGGATCTTTGCAGATGTAACCAAGTTAAGATGAGGTCATACTGGATTAGGGTGGGCCTTAACCCAGTGGTGTCCATATAAGAAGAGAGAAATTTGGACAAAGAGATACAGAGACACACAGAGGGAAAAGGCTACGTGGTAATGGAGAAGGGGACTGAAGTGATGCAGTTATAAGTCATTATCACTTAATATCAAGCCAAAGAACATTAAGGATGAATGGCAACCACCAGAGGATAGGAAGGGAAGGAAGGATTCTTCTCTAGAGTCTTGGAAGGAGCACAGACCAACCAGCACCTTGATTTTGAACTGCCAGCCTCCAGGGCTGTGAGAGAATACATTTCTGTTGATTAAGCCACCAAGTGTGCAGCAAGTTGTTATGGCAGTCCTAGCAAACTAATTATAGACCCTTCAGTATGGAACCTGCTGCATATTAAGTGCACTATCAATGTAAAGTTGTTTTTTAATTAGCCTAATGATGTGCACGAACATAGTACGTGCTCAATAAATGAATGTAAAATGAAATGAGAAATGTTAAAACATTTCTTTAAAGTGTATTTTTAAAATATATTTCTAAACAATCTTTATACAGAAAAATATTAATAAGAGTATGGTATTTAACATTAAAAAGTTTTAAACAATTTAAAGCCCAAGATTACAAAATTTTTACTTGACAAAAGTAATTTGTAAAGATTTTAATAATATTATTGAATATGATTTACACATAAAATATATTATTTTGATATAGAATTTTTAGTATGATAAAAAATAAGTTATGGTAATAACAACATAACCATATTAAGTTGATCTATATCAAAATATTAATTAAAAGGCTGGAGTTATTACCTATAAGTCATTATAAGTGATTGTGCGTGTGTGCGTGCTTCTTTCCACACACCTTTGCTGTAGTGACTGTGCATTACATTTATAATAAACAGAAATTTTACCTTTAAAAAAAGCAATTCAAGGGCCACGGCCATGCCCCCTGACACCCACAACCAGCTCGGCAATGACTGAGCCACTGCTGGAAGCCCCCTGGTCTCCCCTGCAGGAATGAGGGGCTTGCCACAGGCCTCCACCCCACTCCTCCCCCTTCCTCCTTTTCCCACCCTGTTTCCTTCCCCTTTCCCCTCTCCCCACAACTGCTCTGCAACATCATAGAATGTAAAAAATATATATTAATAAAGAAAGAAGCAAAAATAAATAAATACATACATACATACATTTGGTTTGCTTCCACAGCCTAAAAAAAAGGAAAGGCAATTCAAGTAGCAAAATAAATACATATGTAAGTGTAACAGCACATAACTCCCCACCATTCCTAGATTGTAACATAGATTTCACAAACTGGAGTAACCTGCATTTATCTGTGTCTGGAAAACAGCCTTTAAAAAATAAATTACTTAGGACCAAGTTTATATCTGCAGCATAAAGAATAATCATTCGTTGGCTTGAGAAAGCATTATATTGTACAGAGCTATCTATGTTCCTGTGAAATTATTGATCAAGGCTCTGCCACAGCTTGAAAATATAAAATGTGTAAAGTCAATCAATCAGCAAGAACTGTTTTAATGATCAAGATGTGCCTGATGTTGTACTAGGTACTGAAGTTGAAAAGAAATTTGACCAAAGAGTTTTAGAGTTCAAAGAAGAATCGGTGGTCACCCAGTTCAACATCTTATGCAAGCTTGTTGGGCATGCAATGGATGTAACTTTGGTGAACTCCAGTGAACTGTACCTTGATATATTCACATCCCTCTGTGGTTCCCTCCCCTTGAATTTGCTCTAGTCCAGTGAACTGCTTCCACCAATAGAACACTGCAGAAGTGATCCCATGCCAATTCTGGGCATAGCAGCATCTCTTATGTCCAGATGAAGCCAGACACAACATAAGAACTACACTGTGACCACCATGCTGTGAGAAGCCAGCCCAGCCATGTGTAAAGGCCACATGGAGGAGAACCAAGGCCTGCAACTGACAGCCCAGTCACTTCTAGATGTCAACCAGCACCAACTTGCCAGCCATGAGGCCGTCACTGAAGTGGATCCTTTAGCCCCAGTCAATCCGCCTAGATGAATCCACATGAACTATCCCTGCTGAGCTCCGCCTAGACTGCAGAATCATGAGCAAATAGGTAAAGGTTTTGTTTAAATCACTAAGTTTTCAGTTTGTTGCACAGCAATGGATACCAAAACAGAATCTAATCTCAGCTTAAGTGCTTCTAGGAACAGAAGATTTCATGCCTCATAAAGTAATTCATTCAATTTCTTAGTAGGAATGATTGCTAGAACATTCTTCCCTATATTTAAGCAAAATCTGCCTTCCTGTCTCTCGCAATCTATCTCTATAAAGTCAGTCTGTGTCCCTGCTACATGGCAGCTCTTCCAGCATCCCCAAACAGTCACGCTCTTCATCCCTCACTCCTCCTGTCCCCATCGCAGCCTACATTCAGGGCACATACACTTCGTCTTCTCTTTCTAGACTTAAGCATCTCCAGCTGCATTAAGTCTTACTCCTTTCCTTAAAGATCTCAAACTCTTATTGGTAATCTAGATGCCACCTAGAAATACATGCAGGACCCACCGCACTGCATAATAAAGCAATACAGTCTAAAAGTCAAGCAATCCTCTCTGCATATCCAGTTTGTGTGGTGGCTGGCATGTATGTGTGCACTTGTTTTTGCCCTTGGCTTAAAATATTTCTGAGAGCATGGGAAATGGAATGACTCTGGTAGAACCATAAGTTGGATGATCAGACCAAAATAAACTCTGGGCCTTGCATGTATCTGGGAGAGAACGGGCAGAATGTTCAAAGTGTCTCCCACAGCTACAGAATGTGAGCATTTAAATGTTTTTCTTACCTTTCAATCCATAGCTGCTCAGAAATATTTCTCTCAGACATTTACTGGCTAGAAAAACTATATAAATTAATATGTTAGTCCATATTTGTGTTGCTATAACAGAATACCTGAAAGTGGGTAATTTATAAAGAACAGAGGTTTATTTGGCTCACGATTCTGGGACAGCTGCGTCTGGCACAGGCCTCAGGCTGTTTCTACTCATGGAAGAAAGTGTCAGGCAGCTGGTGGGTACAAGCAGATCACATGGCAAGAGGAAGCAAGAGAGAGAGAGAGGAGGTGCCAGGGTCTTTTAAACAACCAGCTCTCATGGGAACTAATAGAGCGAAAACTCACTCCTTAATCCCCCCCTCCCCCAGGGAGAGCATTAATTCATTCATGAGGGATCTGTCCCCATGACTCAAATAGCTCCCAACACTGCCACATTGGGGATCAGATTTCCACATAAGTTTGGGGGGACAACACATCCAAACTCTATCAATTAATATCTACATATTTACTGCACATGCAACCAATAGAGAAGATGGGCAAGGTTGTTAGCTATTCAAGGCAGAACCTTCTCTGAGTCATTTGTGTAGCTAAAAATGCTTCAAGACCAGGCTGTCCTTATGCAGATGAGAATTTCTTTAATAGGGCTCAGTCTGCTTCTAAGTTACTGGTGAAACAGACTGGCATTGAGAATTCAATTATTGATCCAACTTCATGGTCAACGATGGTTGCAGTACCGCAACAGACATACGGAGCTCTGTATCTGCTGTGGAGACAGCCGAGTGATCAGATGGGTGGAGACAGCCAAGGCGGAGTATTTCTTTGGTTTTTGTTTGAGTAACAACTATGTGTTGTTAAAAGAAAAACTTCAGACAAATTAAATTGAGCAGAGTTTAAGAACAGTTCTTCCAGCTGCCCCCAGAACCAGAACAGGTTTGAAGGACTCCAGGGCTGTGATGGGGTTGGTCAACATTTACGGATAGAAAAAGGGATGTGACCTACAGAAAACAGAAGTGAGGTACAGAGACGGCTTCATTGGTTACAGCTCAATGTGTGCCTTATTTGAAAATGGTGTGAACAGTTGACCACCTACAAGTGACTGGGGTGTGGCTGCTATGATGGGCTGAGACTCAGCTCTTTGTTACAGAAGTACACTCTTAAGTCGGGCTTTCAGTTAGTTTAAGTAATGAATTAGGTTGCAGTTTGCTATGTAAAGAGTCCAGTGGGAGCCATCCTCAGGCCAAATTTAGTTTGATTTAGTGATGTATACCTCAGTCATTTTTAAAAGCCGGCATGAGATGGGCTGGCATTTGGGGACAAAGTGAACGCATATCATTGCTCCAGATATTCCCCCCCCCAAAAAAAAACCCATTCCTTAACGTTGTATTCTGCAGGAGAGTCTATGTAGGAAGAAAGATGTGGAATCGAAAGGACCGGGGTTGGTCCCTCCAACTTTGTCACTCCCAGGCTTCCTGATAATGAACCAAGTTACTAAATCTGTGAATTGATGAAAGTAAAGTGATTATGGAATTGGAGGACAAGCTGATAAACACTCTGTTAAACACGTTATAAATAATGAAATGTCATGGGAATGTAAAGATCATTGAGTGTCCATGTAAACACCCTTCGAAACACTAGACCTCAGTCCCCTGACCTTGTCAAATTCCAATGAGCTTCACCTTTACTCCACTTTCTCACTATTAAAAACATCCCTAACAAAGACCTGTAATCCTCCCAGAGTCAGTACTTTCTGAGCGGCTTGTGGGGTAGAGAGTATGCACAGACTGGATAAAGGCCTGCCGAGGGCCACACACGCATCCACGCCTGTGGCTCCTTCTACGCCTCACACGCTGATGAGTTCCACGTTGTTCTGCCTCCGCTCCAGGCTGAGCCGGACCTCACATGTCTGACCAGCCACACCTCATCCCTACGTGAACGCTCCACAGGACCTCAAACTCAGCAGGTCCCCAAACTCAGACTCCTGGTCTTCCTTCCCAAACCTAGTTTCTTCCAGTCAGTGTTGCCAGAGAGAATGCAAGACCCCCAGTTAAACTTGAATTTTATCTAAATAGTGAATCTTTTTTTTTTTTTTTAGTATAAGTATGTCTCATAAGGTATTTTGGACATACTTACACTAAAAAAGTATTTGTTGTATGTCTACGTATATACTATGCAATCTCATAAGCAACAAAAGATTTTTAGCGTTAAGTATGCCCCAAATATCGTATGAGACATACTTACCCTAACAAGTGATTCACTATTTACATGGAATTCAAATGTAACTGGGTGTCATGTTTTTATTTGCTAAACCTGACAAGCCTCCATTTGCGTCCTCAGTCATGTGAGGGGCACCTTATGGACTCCAATCTAAACATCTCATTCGCTCCCTCCCATCGCACTTAGGGAAAACCCTCAGTCTGGGCTGAGGTCCCCTGCAGCCTCCCTCCTCATCCTTCTGGAGCTTTGCTCTGCCCCAATCCCTATGCCCAGACTCCCCATTGGACTCTGTGTCCCTTGGGCACTGAACTACTTACAGGTTCTACAACATGTGCATCCACTCTTATCTCCAGATTTGCATCTGGATCACGTTTACTCCTTTCAAATCCTTCTTTAACTATCTTGGATAGGGAGACTTCTCGGATCCCCAGGCAGGGCCCACAGTCCCCTGGGAGCTAACAGGAAAGGGGTTCCTGTGTGGTTGCTTCCTACACCACTCTGTTTTGCATGTGACTCTGAGTGTGCATGTCTCCATCCCTGGAGTGTGAGTTCACGTCTGAGACTCTGGATTACGTGAGGACCATCATGCAACCTGGGTGTGGGAGGCTGTGGCCACCGTGTAAGTGGGCTGTGTGGCTGGTCTCAGGCTGGCAATAGCCTGTTACAATTCCTTCCTCACCCTTGCACTGTGGCCATGTGATAGTCCATTAGAACTGGAGGAATGTGAACTCGATGTGTGACAGTGGGCATTTTAGCATCTCTGTGCCTCAGTGTTCTCATCTATAAAACTGGAAGTAGTGGTCTCTATCTCTTAAAGTCGTGATGATTCAATGAGCTTGTATCTCTGAAGCTGCTATGACACTGCCTGGCATGCTGTAAATGGTGAATTTCACGGTTATATCACTTCTCCTTTCTGGCACCAATATCACTGTATTTAAATTTGGTTGTTTACTTTCTGTCTTTCCTCTAGTTGGAAAGATCTTGGTGGACACAGATGTTCTTATTCATCTCCATATCCCTGAGGTCCAGGGTGTAGAACGCATAGAAAGTACTCAGTAAATATCTATTCTAGCTCCTGGGACGACTGCAGGAGCATGGTGGAGTGAGGGCTAATTCTGCCTTGTGGGTTATAGAAAAGCTTTTCAGAGAAGATGGCATTTGAGCTGCAACTTGAGGGACAATGGGAGCTCTCCAGGCAGAAATGGCCCATTAGAAATCCAAAAACAGGAAATTTCTGAAAGCAGCAGGGTCATGAGGAAAGCCCGTTGGGTTTGGGGTTGTTGGGAAGTGGGACATAGGACAAGGTAGGGAGGTCATCTGGGACCTCAGATGTCTTCCTTCCAAGGAGTGACCTTGGTTGTCCTGCAAGCAATAGCCAGTCCCTGCGAGATTTGAGGCAGATGTGAGTGTCAGGGAAGTCACGCTGGTCGAGAGAGGAGATGGTTGATTGGAGGCAAGACTGGAAGCAGGGAAAGTCAGGAGGTTGCTGCAAAAGAAGAGTTGAGAAATGGAATCACCTGGCACAGGGAAAGGACGGGCCTTGGTATTGTGCTGTACGGCCTCGGGTGCCATCCACACAGACGATGCCGGTAATGGTGGCCCCTGGATTAGGCCCCTGGAGAAGAAAGGCCGGTGCTGGAGGCCAAGTGCACAGCAGGGCTGTGTAAGCAGCAGGAAGCAGTGGGTTTAAAAAGGGGCCCTGGCCGAAAAAAGAGGCAAGCTCAATCTCAAGGGAGACTTGAAGTTTCCTCCCGTTACTTCCAAACTGTGCATAGCGCCCGTCCCTTGAGAACTGAACCGGCCTTGGAGGAAGAAGGGAGGCCTGTGCCATGTTGATCCTGCGCCAGTGATCACCTGGATCTGTCACAGCAGCATCTCATTTATCCCAAGATCAGCTAGCTTCTGAGCTGAGCTTGTCAGCGCATTTGACACATGAGGAGGCAGAGGCTCAGGAAGGCCAGGTGACTTGCCCGAGGCTGCAGTGCTCGTGTCAGAGCTGGGATTCAAAATCAGACCACGTTTTGCCCTTTGCCACTCTGCTGGGACCTGGCTGCCTCTGCGCGGTGTTTCAGGAGCTAACGGTTTGGCCCAAGGCCAGCCTTGGGTGAGCTTTCCCTCAAGTAATCAAAGCCCAATAGGCCTTCAAGGCCCCTGATCTCCTTTGCCGTTTACAGTCACCTCCACAGAGAAACTCACAAACTTTCCCCAGAACATGGCCAAGGTCGTAAGAAGGTCACCATGTAGAGTCTAGTGTGTTCAGCATTGATGACCAGAACCTGGCCCATACCTGATCTCATTCCTGGGTGCCCACAAAGTGGGCAGCCTTTGCCCCCCAGTGGCTTTCATGCTGGACTCTCTTGTCCCCATCAGTTCTCATCTAGAGGTTCTAGGATTCCCAAGTAGATTTCTGCATTAGGTGACCACTGTGATTCTTTGTCTTAAATGAAATAGAAAAAGAAATGGATTCTGTGAGGCGGCCACTGGCCACTGCTGCTTGCATTATTTATGCAAAAGATATGAACGTCTCTGCCTCTAATCCTAATGAAACCCAGTGTTAGTAAGAACCTTGGGATTCATAAATATGGCTACAGACAGAATTCATAATGAAGGCAAACGTGAGTCAAAGTCGGGTGTTCCTTTTATGTGCATGGTTGTCAGTTGAGAGACAAAGAGCTTAAGATGTCCAGGAAAAAGAAGGAGAAACTATTTAGAGATGAACAAATGCAAATGTAAATAGTTACTTGAAGATGAATTGAAATGCCAGACCCATAATGCTTAGAAGGTTTCAGGGGGGAAAATTACAGCTCGGATCCAGGGAGGATCAGATAAGATACACGATATTGCACGTAATTGCACTTTACTCTAATCCTTGCTGGGAACCAAAAGACAGAGAAAGCTTCACTTCATGTTTCCCTTCCCTGGTCTTCAGTTTCCCTCTGGCAAGACAAAGGTTGGGGTTATTTCTATGCCGATCTCCAAATAACTGTCCACTTTTCAGTCATCCCATGAGCCTGGTCTCACGGACCCTCACCTGACAGGTGTGGCCAGTCCTCTGGAGCTCTGCTGTTTACCCCCGTCTGCTTCCTGGGCTCTCCAGGACCACCTGGACGGACACATATCACATCCACCTCTCTGGACCACTTGTCTGCCTGACCTTGAGCCTGGTTTGCGGAATCTACTTCTACTCCCTCCCTAGAAGCAGACATACATGTGTGCACGTGCTCATCCTCACAACACACATATACACACAACACCCACTATACACATAACACATATGCACACACCAACACCCACAACAAATTAACACACAAATATGCAACACAGATAACACCTACAATGCAGAAAACACACATAACACACACAACACAATGACACACACACACACAACACAGACAACACCCACACAACACACACAACACCCATAACACACACAACACACATAACACACAACACAATAACACACATACACATAGCACAGACAACACCCACACAACACACATACAAACAAACACACATATACACACGATATTCACAGACACAACACCCTTAACATATGACACACATACACACACCACATGCAACACACATAACACATACAACGCAATAACATGAATACACATAACACAGACAACACCTGCAATACCCACACAATACCCACAACACACATAATGTACATACACACAACACCCATGATGCACACACCACCACAATGGACACTCATATAACACACATATATACGACACCCATTACACACACACCATCTTTCTTTGTGCACTCTGTGATGTAACCTTATCGAGATGTCTGATTTCTTTCTTTGCTTGGTTATGATCCTGGAACCTGGCACGAGTCACCACGCCTTGTAGGTCCAAGAAATTCTCCAACCCACTGGGCTGGATCATCACGCCACTGTAAATGCAGTCCTGTCTACAACCGGGGATGTGGAAAGGCCGTATTTAAGCTTGTCCTCAACAGTGAAGACATAAGTCTAGAGTGATCTGAACAGTCTGAAGAGACTCCTATCCAAAGACAATTTACCTTATGCTTGTCGTTGGGTCTGAAATTGTACCATTAATGAATCATCGCTTTGAAATTTTAATTAAAGAGCAAATCTAGGCATGTGTAAGATGAAATATGTAAAAGAGATTGTTAACATTTACCTGGAGGGATTACAGCAATGTGCTTCGAGATTGCTCATTAGGACTCTGCAGTTCCTGTCACTTGGCGAGCTCTCCACACCCGTTTGTTGGGATGGGCACTGGCAGCACATTTGGGGAAGAGGGCGGGATTGGGTCACTTCCAAGCTGACATGAGCAGAGTGAGTGATCGGAAGGTAGCACGGTCTCCTGCCTACAGTGAGCTTCCAACGTCTAGACCCAGAGGAGTCTAATTCAATTCTTTCAAGGAAACAATTGAACGGTGTCTAGAAATATGCAGCAGCAGGGCCTACTTTTTGCTACATATACTCATATCATTTCTAGAAGACATGCCGGGGGCCCCAGAGAGCCCCAGTGACTCCCATAGTTTCTCCAGGGCCAGGGGAGAGCGTGGGGGCTTGTCCATGTCACAGTGGAACAGAGGTCAGAGCACAGGATTTGGAGCCAGAAAGAACTGGGTTCGAGTTCACAGAGCCACTTAGTGCTGTGCAGTCTTGAGTAAGCGACTCAACCTCCTGACAGGCTCGGTTTTCTTGTCTGTGAGATGGGCACCATAGCAGAGCCCAGCCCGCAGAGCCACGGGGCTGACGAGGTGAGGTACAGAGTGACCGCAGGGACACCGCGCATGCCAGTCATCAGCAGAGGTGGCAATCATCCTCCTGCTTCAGTCAGTGCGTTTTCTGAACCATTTTCATTAAAAACTCCCCAAAGGTTGATCATCTGCAGAAACTGATGAGTCAAAGTACGAGTGTCATTGCTAACGGTAAGTCTTAAGCTCACACCACCACGGGACGAAGGCTCCGAGGGAATAGATCATGGGAGCAGGGGGAGCATCGGATGAGGGAGGGGAGGAGACACCCAAGAGCAAGGCCACTTCCTGAGGACCTCATCTGGGGGGATGAGAGGACCCTCTCCTGGTTTATTTTGAATAAAAATTGTATTTATGATCCTTCCCACAGGACTTCCCCGCCATATTTTATAGCTCCAGGGCAAGCAGCCTGACTTAGAAAGTTTCCAGGTGCCTGCTTTTGAATCCCGGACCTGCCTCTTAGCAGCTGGGTGCCTTTAGCAAAAACCTTGGCCACCTCAGGGCCTTATCTGTGAGAAGGGGATGCTCGTCATTCCCACCACACAGGGCCTAGTAGGTGCTGGATGAGTTAGCCCCTAGAGTGCCTGCAACAGTGCCCGACATTCAGTAAGTGCACCACAGGAGCTCGCTGTCACCTGACTGCTGTGTTTCAGTCATTCAGCAATATTGGGGGGTAACTATTTGGTACATCAGTGCTGGGGTGATGCCCAGCCCTCCCTGCCACTCAGTGGTACTGCAGGCTTCTGTCCCCTCTCTCTGTGGCATCAGCCATGTCCTCAATCTGTGAGGTTACTCCCATCTGCACCCAGACATGCTAGAATGTCCTCCGCAGGAACACACACTCTCTCCAGCAAAGACCTTGTCTCGCCACTTCCCTTTCTAACAAATTTCCTCAAATAACTGATCTCACTCACGGCCTCCTGTTCTTTCTGGAACCCTCCCAAGCATTAGGCTTTTACCCCACCCCGTCCATACAACGGCTCTCTCTGGGTCACCAGCGGCCTTCCTATTGCTAAAACCATCCGTCAACTCTTCCACGTCTTGGTCACTTCCTCCTCCCTGACGCAGGTCCTTCCCTGGTCCTCCAGTCACCAGCCTGCTCCCAGTCCCTCCTGTGTCCCTGGTCAGTCCCTCTGCTGGTTCCACTCCAATCCCCAGCCTGGGCGCAGCTGGTGCCGTCCCTTCTCCTGCGTCCACCTCCTGGGGGTCTCCCTCAGCCTCATGGCTGGAGGGGCCATCTCTGCTGACGGCTCCCTAATTTGTACTTCTAAGCTGTCCCTCTTCCCTTAACTCCAGTCTCCTATCCAACTGCCTGCTCAACAACTCCATTTAGATGCTCAATTAACATCTTATATTTAACACGCTGAGAACTCAACTCTCATGCTCCCCGCCTCAGCCCGCCCTCCCCAGTGGTCTTCCCTGTCTTAATAAACGGGACTTCATCTTTCTAGTTGCTCAGGCCCAAGAGTTTGAATCATCTCTGATTGTTTTTTTTCACTCTCCACATCCCATCCACCAGCAAATCCTCTTGGCTACGCCTTCAAAATAGACTCAGGGGCTGGCCCCGTGGCGTACTCGGGAGAGTGCAGCGCTGGGAGCGCAGCGACGCTCCCGCCGTGGGTTCAGATCCTTTATAGGAATGGCCTGTGTGCTCACTGGCTGAGCGCGGTGCGGGTGACACCACACCAAGGGTTGCAATCCCCTTACCGGTCACGAAAAAGACAAAAAAAAAAAAAATAGACTCACAATGTCAGGTTCCAACTGCTTCTCCCCCTCTGCACACTTCCACCCTGATCCAAGATGCCCCACCTCTGGCCTGGAGTATTGTAACAAAAGCCTCTGAACTCAGCTTCCACCCTTCCTTCCCCATAGGTGATCCTCCTATTTTATTTTTTTTTTATTGAAACATAATTGATTACACGTATTTGTGGGGTACAGAGTTTACTATCAGTATTTGTGTGTGCTATGTGATGATCAAATCAGGATAATTAACATATTCATCATTACAAAGTGTACTCCTTCTTTGTGTCAATGAACCAATTTTAAAACATATTATGTCACAGAAATCTCCTGCTCTGACCCCTACAAGTGGCTTCCCACTCTATTCATAGCAAAAGCCAGAGCTCTTGAAATGACATGCGGGACCCTACACCATTTGGGAGGAATGCTTCTTTTCTCATCTCTCTGTTCCCATCACCTGGTCTCCCCCCTGTCACTCACTCCAGCTACACTGACTTCCCCACTGTCCTTAAGCCATGGGAGCGGAGCCCCAGCCTCAGGAACCTGCTCCTCCTGCCGGGGACCCCACATGTTTGCCCACTGTTCCAGTTATCTATTGCTGTGCAACCAAACACCCCAAACTTAGCGGCTTAGAGCAACTCTCACTTTATCTGTGGGTGAGGAATTCAGTCAGGGCTTGGCTGGATGACTCTTCTGCTCCACAAGTATTGGTTAGGGTCACTTGGTGACATTCAGCTGGTAGCTGCGCTGAGCTGGAGCATCCAAGAAGACTGAGCTCCTGCGTCAAGGCAGGTGCAGCCGGGAGGGTGGCCTCAGCTGGGCTGCCCTTCTTGAAAGTAGTCTCAGCGCTTCTCCACATGGTCTCTCCAGGAGTGTTGGGGCTTTTAACATGGTGACTTGGATGCCAAGAATGAGCAGATCCTAAGACAGGAAATGGAAGCCACCAGTTACTTAAGGCCTTAACAGGGAAACTGGTACCTCGCCACTTTCTCCATATTCTACTGGTCAAAGTGGTCCCGGAGCACACCTGGATTCATGGGGAGGGGATGTGGGCCCCACATCTCAAAGAGAAGAGAGTAAAAGAATGTGTGGCCATCTTCAACCCATCGCACACTTAGTCTTTGACTAAAGGTCGCTTCTTCATTGAGGCCTGCCCACCCTATTTTACATGGCCATTGCCCCTCCCTCTGTGCACCATGATATCCCCTAATCCCTTCCATGACTCATTTTTCTGCATGGAGCCACAACCATCTAATATAGTCCATTTTAACTACTTGTGTATTTATCGTCCACCCCGCCCTGTTGAAATAAGGGTATGTATTTTCGTCTATTTTGTTCCATGCTATAGTCCCATATCTCTAATAGTGCCTGGCACGTGGTAGACATTCTATAAATAGTTGTTGGAAAGAAACGTGACTATGATGCTTTTGTAACCAGCAATTTCAGTGCATCATCAAATGCCCTTTACTTCCACGTGGACATCCCATGGAAAGACTTCACACATGGGGTGGTTTTAAAAGTGTCCACAAATTCTCTGACATTCTTTCCATCAGTCGATGGGAGTGTAGCCATTGGATGTGGGCAAGCTTGTGACCCTAGAGTGTGGTGGAAGTGATGTTGCGTGACTTCTGAGGCTGGGTCAGGCAGGTGAGGCAGCCTCTGCCTGGTTCTCTGGGGTCATCTGCTCTGAAGATTCTCTTCCTCAGAAGCCAGCCACCATGCTGAGAAGCCCAAATCCCATGGAGGGGCCACATGTAGGTGCTCTGGTTGATAACAGACCCAGACAACCGAGGCTTCAAATTATGCCAGCCCAGTGCTCAGACATGTGAGTAGAGACCTCCAGAAGATTCCAGCCCTTCTGCCCTTCATAGCTTCACAGTCGAGGCTCCAGAGACCATAGAGCAGAGACAAACCATTCCTACAAATTTCTGACCCACAGAATCTGTGAGCTTAATAAAAAGGTGTTGTTTTATGCTGTGAAATTTGGGGTGGTCTTTTAACGCAGCAACAGGACACTGAAACCCATTTATTCTCTTAAATCAAATAGATTTGGCTCAGATCCCCACCCACTAAGGCTGTTAGGATGTTAGGATGTTCTGTTTCTTTTTTTTTTTTTTTTTTTTGTCAATATACAATGTAGTTGATTATTATGTCCCATCACCGAAACCTCCCTCCCTCCTCCCTCTCCCCCCTCCCACCCAAGTGTGTCCCCTCCATTTGCTTGTTGTAAGAACTTCAAAAAAATAAAATTAATTGTGGTTGTTATATCTTCCTCCCCCACCCCAGTTTTTTTTGTTGTTGTTGTTGTTTGTTTGTTTGTTTGTTTGTTTTTGTGTGTGTGTGTATGTGTGTGAATTGATTCATTCACCTTTAGCTCCCTCCAGTAAGTGAAAACATGTGGTATTTCTTTTTC